>NW_028318387.1:65000-215000 GCF_062004578.1 Staurois parvus | reverse complement strand
GCCCCTGGGTACCAATAAAAAGCAGTTTTACTTACCTTATCTCTGTCTCTCTCAGGCTTGCTCCTCTCCGAAGACTGGTCTCCACAAGTTTCTTCTTTTTGGAGCTCCATCAGTGCCAAGCAGGGGCGGACTGACCATTTGGAAACTCGGGCGCTGCCCGAGGGCCCGGGGTCAGTAGGGGGCCCCATGCGATGCCCCTGGAACCTTTTTCATAGGCTTTTTTGAGTTTGGGCAAGAACACAGGGGCCCCATGATCCCCTATTGCCCGGGGGCCCCATGAGATGTCAGTCCGCCCCTGGTGCCAAGTACCCTGATGTCATTCCATGCAATGAGGACCAGTAGTCCTGCATTGTATGTAAGGATGCTGAGGGTCCACCAACAACCTGGAGTGTCAAAGGGAGGAGAAGAGTCCCAACTGCTAGGTGAGCAAGGCAGAGGTATAGCTCGAAGCTTGTTGGCCCAGATGCAAAACTTGACCTAAGCCCTTCCCCACCACCACCAACCAAAGAGCCTGGCCTGGGCCCCACCCGGGATGGGCGGGCCTTCTGACTTTCAGATTCATAGATAAGCCCACTACTTTCACCCGGCAGCACAGAGTGTGGCCTGTCTGCCCCCACGTTGTGTGCACATACATGGTTGAGCGGATTGGCGATGGGTTGTACTGGGCTGTGTGGGGGGGATAAGCAGAGTGTACGGCTCTGGAGAAAAGGGCTTCCCCCTTTACCCCATGTAGGTGAAACCGGAAGCTCAGAGGGCCCAGGACAGGTCTAGTTGGGCCCCTGCCCGGTTAGCCAGGGTCCTCTGAGTTCACTGAATTACCTCCGCAGGGTGAGGATGAGGAGATCCTGCCACCTTCTTAAAACCTGTTTTTTGATCCAAAAGGGAATGTTGCATTTCTGTACCACACTGTGGGCACATGGGTGCCGTGCGGTCTTACTGACTTCAATGGGCACAGTTGACAAGTGCTACCACCTACCCATCATGGCATGCTGAACTACATTTTCCCTACCATGAAGCATCAGACCATGGCAATCTAAATGGATCTGAGTGGCTGCCATGGTATTTTGTAGGTAGGTAGTCAAAAGGTGGTAAACCTCAGTTTTTTGCCACTATCCTTTCAGTAAAATGTAGGGAATGGGAAATACCTCCGTTAGGTCAATGGGTACATTTGGTAAGTGGCACCACCTACCCATCATGACATGCTGAGTTGTATTTGCCTTACCACAAAGCATCAGACCATGGCAATGTATATGGACCTGAGTGGCTACCATATTATTTTCTAGGTAGGTGATCAAAGGTGGTAGCAATGTGGACCAATCTCTGTTTTTTTAACACCCCTTTGCCACTATCCATTGGGATAATGTAGTGAATGGGCAAGACCTCTGTAAGGGGAGATTTTTCTTTGCTTCCTGTCCTAGAGACACAACAGGAAGTAAAAGGAAATCTCTACAAAGCAAGAGAAATCTCCTAATACAACGCTTTGAGCAAAACAGGATTCCTCTTAACCTCTCGTTCTCGAGACAAATGAAACATTTTGGAATGGATTTCCCATTACTTTATGTAGTGGTCACTAATACAAATGGAGAGGGTCAATATGGTGCATGGCTTTACTAAATGTTTCCTCTTTCCCTTGTTGGCCATGGCCACCCTATCCTAAAGACTGAGACTCCATTTTTTAAATGTGCAATTATGTGTCACAACTCGCGGCAATGTGCCAATACCCTACAGCCAGTGGTGTATTCAGGTTTTGTGCTGCCCTAGGCAACACAAAAATTGGCGCCCCCCCGCAGAAAGAGCCTGAGATTGACAAAGAACACCCCTGCCTTCCACCCAAGCCTTCCACTACCACTGCCCCCCATGCACCAGCCACCATCCCCCATGGTGAGAGAGAGAAAGACACTCACCTTCACACAAAGGCATCCCTAGGGTTGGTGTCACCCAGTGCGGTAACACTTGGTGACACCCCCTCCGACGATCCCCGCAGAATGGATCGGATCTGCGGATTGAGCAAAATTGATCGGACTCCAATCCATTATGCTCAATCCTCAGATCTGGTCCATCCTGCGGGGATCGTCGGCTTTCTTTACAACTTACCTTTTCTTGGAGCGGGTCCGGTGTCACCCAGTATAGGTTGCATGCCGACGATCCCCGCAGGATGGTTCAGATCTGCACATTGAGCATAATGGATTGGAGTCCGATCCATTATGCTCCCCGATCCGCAGATCCATCCTGCAGGGATTGTTGGCATGCAACCTATAAGGGGTGACACCGGACCCGCTCCACAAAAAGGTAAGTTGTAAAGCAAGCCGACAATCCCCGCAGGCTTTCTTGACAACTTACCTTTTCTTGGAGCGGGTCCGGTGTCACCCCGTATAGGTTGCATGTCGTCAATCCCCGCAGGATGGATCTGCGGATTGGGGAGCATAATGGATCGGAGTCTGATCCATTATGCGCAATGCGCAGATCTGAACCATCCTGCGGGGATCGCCGGCATGCAACCTATACGGGGTGACACCGGACCCGCTCCAAGAAAAGGTAAGTTGTCAAGAAAGCCTGCATGGATCGTCGGCTTGCTTTACAACTTACCTTTTCGTGGAGCGGGTTTGGTGTCACCCCATGCGGTCGGTGTCACCCGGTGTGGGCCGCACCTCCCGCACCTGCCTTAGGACGCCACTGCCTTCACAGCTCCAGACATCCCCGGGAACAAGAGTCGGGTTGTGCATACACTGCCATGAAACCCACAGCATCTATCGGAACCCACCAGGTCCCCATGCCATGTGTGTCCCTTCTTCATCCCAGTGCTGCCCCCCCTGAAAAATGCCGCCCTAGGCAAATGCCTTGTTTGCCTTGTGGTAGATACACCCCTGCCTACAGCACTCCAATGGCAATGCATGGCACTGTGTTGTGGTGGCAAAAATGGCAAGTATCCATTCATGTCAACATGCTCTAAGACACCCAAAAACATGTATATGGCCCCCAAAGGACTGGTAATATCCAATATATTCCAATTTTGTTTTTGAGTTTAGTTACACTTTTAACCCCTCCCCCTGTGATGTCACAGTTGCTATATCAGGGCGTTGCTTCGTCTTCTCCATACATATCTTCCTCTCTATAAAGACAACGTTTGATCTTCCAGGCTATTACACAATGACATAAGATTTCCCGATCGCTGCCACTGGCGATCAATAGGGACAGGACAAGATGGAGACAGTTAATCAAACAAGGCCGGGCTCGTATACAAGTTACATTGACACAACATCAATTACCCAGCATGCCCCAGTTGAGTGTAATAATAGATGATGAAAATATCTCATCACATCTTCATAACAGCCCTGACTCGTCCTCTCCGGGTATCAATACCACTTAAACAATATAAACAGGCTATTATTGCCAATTTATTGCACGGCAAAACATCCCCAGACAGGTTCATATTCAATCTCTGTCTGTTTATTGTGTTCTGATGTATTTAGCCGGACTGAGTTTTGATTGGTCTGATGCTGCTAAGTACTGCTGGCCGGTTAAATGGACATTAAATACATTATAACATCAGAGAGATTGTAACCAGTAATACGATAATTGCTTTGCAACTGATCGGAAAATTGATCCACTTTTTAGTGAAATGGGTAAAGGGGTCATTGGGCTCGCTCCGTCCATGATCTCGGGAATTATAGTAATACTTCTTTGGTAATACCGCTTCAATACTTCCATCCCCTACCCCCCCATAGTGTATTCTGGAATGTGTAGGTGGTTTTTAGGGGTTTTTTTTGTTTTTTTTTAATGGACTAATATATTATGTTGTTTTTATTTTTTGCTTTTTTTTTAGAAAAAATGCTTCAACTAATTTCTTTTTAATAACATTTAATAACGGTTTGTAAGGCGAGCAAAATCCTCTCGTGTATTAAAAGAGGTATGGACTCCAGAGAGAGAGATATCATTTCCCCCGGTACAAATCATTAGTAAGAGCTCATCTGGAATATGCAGTTCAGTTTTGGGCACCAATTCACAAAAAGAACATTGGGGAACTGGAGGAAGTACAGAGAAGGGCAACCAAACTGATACGAGGCATGGAGGAGATCAGCTATGAGGAAAGATTAGAGGAACTGAATTTGTTTTCTCTTGAGAAGAGGAGATTAAGGGGGATATGATCTCCATGTATAATACATAAGGGGGGGGGGTATGATCTCCATGTATAATACATAAGGGGGGATATGATCTCCATGTATAGTACATAAGGGGGGATATGATCACCATGTATAATACATAAGGGGGGATATGATCTCCATGTATAATACATATGGGGGGATATGATCTCCATGTATAATACATAAGGGGGGATATGATCTCCATGTATAATACATAAGGGGGGGGGGATATGATCTCCATGTATAATACATAAGGGGGGATATGATCTCCATGTATAATACATAAAGGGGGATATGATCTCCATGTATAATACATAAGGGGGGATATGATCACCATGTATAATACATAAGGGGGGATATGATCTCCATGTATAATACATAAGGGGGATATGATCTCCATGTATAATACATAAGGGGGGATATGATCTCCATGTATAATACATTAGGGGGGATATGATCTCCATGTATAATACATAAGGTGGGATTTGATCTCCATGTATAATACATAAGGGGGGGATATGATCTCCATGTATAATACATAAGGGGGGATATGATCTCCATGTATAATACATAAGGGGGGATATGATCTCAATGTATAATACATAAGGGGGGGGTATGATCTCCATGTATATTGCATAAGGGGGGATATGATCTCCATGTATAATACATAAGGGGGGGGTATGATCTCCATGTATATTGCATAAGGGGGGATATGATCTCCATGTATAATACATAAGGGGGGATATGATCTCCATGTATAATACATAAGGGGGGATATGATCTCCATGTATAATACATAAGGGGGGATATGATCTCCATGTATAATACATAAGGGGGGATATGATCTCCATGTATAATACATAAGGGGGGATATGATCTCCATGTATAATACATAAGGGGGGATATGATCTCCATGTATAAATACATAAGGGGGGGGGGATATGATCTCCATGTATAAATACATCAGTGGATTATATAGGGAACTCGGTGTAGTTATCCCCCCTGAGGTCATCACAGAGGACAAGGGGGCGCTCTTTACGTCTGGAGGAAAAGAGATTAATCTTCAAACACGGAAAGGTTTCTTCACAGTGAGAGCTGTGAAAATGTGGAATAGACTCCCTCAAGAGTTGGTTCTGGCCAGCTCAGTGGATTGCTTCAAAAAAGTCCTGGATTCAATCTTGGATAAGCAAAATATAACTGGATATAACATTTATAGGTAAAGTAGATCCAGGGAATATCAGATTGCCTCTTGGTGTGTTTCAATGTCTTCAATATATATATTACACACAATATACTACACTCAGGGGATCAGGAAGGAATTTTTTTCCCCTGCAGGAGCAAATTGGATCGTGCTTTGCTGGTTTTTTTTGCCTTCCTCTGGATCAATTGTGGGTGTAGGATTATAACTTTTTATTTTTTTAATGGTTGAACTGGATGGATTTATGTCTTTTTTCAGCCAGACTAACTATGTAACATTTGTTTTAAATATTTGTATTAGTCTTTACTATTAATACTATTTGTAACTGAATATATTTTTTTCTTTGTATATATTTATAATTGATTTCGTTATGATTTTTTTTTCTTTTATATGAGTTAATAATCCCCAATGTCTGCTTATAACTATCTTTATATCTAATACATAGCCTTGAAAAAGGGGGGAATCATTAAGCCCCTAAAACACGTTGGCTGTTTTAGGGGCTGAATGTTATAAACTAATACCATCTCTAGAAGACTTTAGACCTCAAGGCCTTTTTGTCGGGTGCTCTCTTTAAACTTTGCGCATGTAAAAATAAAACCTGACGCAGGCGCTTTCACAATGGATAGCTGCGGTAAATAGTACTTTACCGTACAAGAAGGTCATTTATATGCATAGAGTTTGCCCTGCTAAGTATCACAAAATTTGGGATAGATGGCTTGACTCTACATCTACTGTACATCTACAGGTGGAATCATTACTTTTTGTATCTTTAATATGTTGGTTGTTCTTATGATGATCCTCTTTTCCTTGCCCGTGGCAAAGGCTCTATAATCTGTATAATGCCTTACTCCTTTGTGTATTTGTCCTATGCAGGGGCGGACTGACCATTTGGAAACTCGGGCACTGCCCGAGGGCCCGGGGTCAGTAGGGGGCCCCATGAGATGCCCCTGGTACCTTTTTCATAGGCTTTTTTTGAGTTTGGGCAAGGACACAGGGGACCCATGATCCACTATTGCCCGGGGGCCCCATGAGTTGTCAGTCCACCCCTGGTCCTATGATTTTTATTGTGGACTGTGAGATGTGGCTGCATATCTGTTCCTCTCAATAAAAGTTTGCCTGATTAAAAAAAATAAAACCTGACAGAAATAACTCCTCACATTTCCCAAAACAAAAAAAAAAGAAAAAAAAATAGTAATTAGCAGACTGGTCAGGGGAAGAAGGATTAAAAAATAATTTGCATGGTCAGCTGCTATTGAAATAAGCCCCATTGTCCATTCATCCATCCATCGTCCTCCATCCATCCATCGTCCTCCATCCATCCATCGTCCTCCATCCAGAGTCCCAGGATGGAATATTTATTACCAGCATTGCTCAGTCTATGAGTGAAGATCAGATCAATTATTATTATTATACAGTATTTATATAGCACCAACCAGGGGCGGACTGACCATTTGGAAACCCCTGGTACCTTTTTCAAAGGCTTTTTTGCGTTTGAGCAAGGACATAGGGGCCCCATGATCCCCTGTTGCCCGGGGGCCCCGTGAGTTGTCAGTCCACCCCTGGCGCCAACAGTTCGCTCAGTGCTGTACATTACAATGGGAGACAGTACATGAGACAGTACAGTAACAATACAATGCGATACACGAGGGGTTCGAGGGCCCTGCTCCTTGGGGCTTACAATCTAGGAGGGAGGGGATAGTGGTACGGGAGGAATAGCTGTGGGGGATGGAGTGGTAGGAAGAGTGGAGGAGATGGGCAATTAGCAGAGGGTGGGGTAGGCTTCCCTGAAGAGATGGGTTTTCAGGGTGCGTCTAAAGGAGAAGAGAGTAAGTGACAGTCTGATGGATTGGGGTAGGGAGTTCCAGAGGATGGGTGAAGCCCTGGAGAAGTCCTGGAGGCGGGCATGGGAGGAGGAGATCAGGGAACTAGAGAGAAGGAGGTCTTGTGAGGAGCGGAGAGTACGTTTTGGGTGGTATTTGGATATCAGGTCAGTGATGTAGTTTGAGGCAGACCTATGGACAGCTTTGTACGTCAGATCAATGGAGGATGTACGGTGGAGAGCAGCAGGTGCACCCCGGAGCGTTCTGCGGTTTTGCATGCTGGGTTGGGATTTGGTTAGGTAGATGATCTGTTTGTTTTGCATTTTTCTTTCTGTGAAACTTTGCAAAGATTACAAATGACGCAACGATTATTCCTGGCAGCAGAAAAGGACAGCAGTCCAGAGATGTACCGAGGGCAGAGCGCCCGATGCTGCACATTAACCCTTCATAGGGAAGAGCAGGCTCAGTTACAGAAGCACTATTTCTTTTTCTTTTTTTTTTACCTTAGAACTGCGTTTCACATTATTTTCTTGACATACGTAGCTTCTCATTTCTACGTTTAAATCTGACCTCCGGCTTTCCCTTCAGCCTTGCACAGTTGTACCGGCTCATCTCCCAGAATTAATTTGCTTCTTTTGATTTCACTGCACACTGTAAGCTTCTCACAATGTGCATTAGATACTGCAGCAAGTCAGATAGAGCTCCGCCTCATTTCAAGCCTGGAGGACATCCAGCATCATCTAGCGCTTCCCTCCCCAACCTGGCTGTCCCTGGCCCGCCCCTTTCATTCATTTGATTTCAGTTCTTTCTGGAGGCTATGCATTACCTAGGGTGGTGTGCATACAGATACAGCCTGTCTATGCTCATTCTTCTATACTGATATCCATCCATCCATCCATCTATCCATCCATCTATCCATCCATCCATCCATCCATCCATCTATCCATCTATCCATCCATCTATCCATCCATCCATCCATCCATCCATCCAAGAATTATGATATGTGCTGAACTCCTCCCAAGATCCATCCCTTTCCTTGCATAAGGTCTGAAGGCTTTTGGGAAGAGCAGTGAGGCAGGGTGCTGTGATGTTTTCATGTATGTGCAGCCAGGGGCGGACTGACCATTCGAACATTCGGGTACTGCCCAAGGGCCCGGGGTCAGTAGGGGGCCCCATGAAATGCCCCTGGTACCTTTTTTAGGCTTTTTTGGGTGTGCTTTGAGTGTGGGAAAGGACACAGGGGCCCCATGATCCCCTATTGCCTGGGGGCCCCATGAGTTGTCAGTCTGCCCCTGTGCAACACCCTGATGGCCCCTCCCACCAGCCACAATCTGCCTGCGTTGCATAGAGTAGGTTTTCTCAACCAACGTGCTGGGAGACCTTAGGGTGCCATATGGGTTCCTTCAGCCTGACATGAGCAAGTTCCAGTTTGCTCTGAATCAGAGATGGTACCATGGGCATCTCATGGGGCCCCCTACTGACCCCGGGCCCTCGGGCAGTGCCCGAGTTTCCAAATGGTCAGTCCGCCCCTGCTCCCTTTATATTTTACTATATGGTTGTTTTTCAATGTATGACTGTAAAAACCTAATAAATTTTCTTTAAAAAAAAAAAGAGAGACTTGTGAAGTCACTGACAGGTCCACTTTATGGAAGGTTTTATAGGCTCACTGGCTGCATAATTGTTCTACTGTCAATAATTCGATAAGCCCGGAAGCAAGGACGTAGGTGACGATGCAACCAACACATCCGCAATATTTCATTCCTGACAAGTTCCCTTTAAATGCCCTTTACAAAGATGGCAGGCTGGGTGGCAGGGCATGCTGGGATTTATAGTACCTGCAGTGAAGAATTATTTACAGCACGTCTGACTTTTTCCCTGGAGGTGTCTCTCCCCCCTCCCCTGCCCCGAATGGCTCAGAGGCTCTTCTGTCCCCAATCCAGCGGCGTGTTTAGTAGTGCAAAAAGACGACGTTTACCCGCTGCTCACTCCGCGATTGGTATTTTTTTTAGCTGTAGCTGATCAATAAAGCCAATGAATAATTTACACCCCTGAATCACGAGCGGCCTGAACATTTGTAGGCATCGGGGAACTCGTGGCGGCCCCTTTGTTAGTCTTTGTCAGATTGCTTGTAATTCACATTGATCGGGCCGCATCAACCTTATAAAAGTGTCTCTCGGCGAGGCGGGGGAGGGAGACAGGAGCCGCCGAGCGCCTAACCTGACTTCTGTGCTGCAACAGCCGGTTTGCTGAACGTCAACATTTTCTACTTAAACCGTCTCCGGGGGACACATCGCAACGGTGGTGTGATTTCCATTCCATCTTGATATGAAACTACCATGGAAGGGTGACCTGCTAGTCAAATCCCTGAAGATGCAAGTAGCCTTATCTTTGGAGTAAACCCAAATCCATACATGCCAACTGTCCCGGATTTGCAGGGACAGTCCCGTATTTTGGCCCTCTGTCCCGGCGACTCTCTGTCCCAGGCCATTTGCCGAGATCACAGCATTCAACCTCAATTGTGTTACCATACAGTAAGTCAAAAAGGCATTAAGTACTGGAATTGAGACCTTAACCACTTCCAGTCTGGACACTTTCCCCCACTTCCAGTCCGGACACTTTCACCCCCTTCCAGTCCGGACACTTTCCCCCACTTCCAGTCCGGACACTTTCACCCACTTCCAGTCCGGACACTTTCACCCCTTCCAGTCCGGACACTTTCACCCCTTCCAGTCCGGACACTTTCCCCCCCTTCCAGTCCGGACATTTTCACCCCCTTCCAGTCCGAACACTTTCCCCCCCTTCCAGTCCGGACACTTTCACCCCCTTCCAGTCCGGACACTTTCACCCCCTTCCAGTCCGGACACTTTCACCCACTTCCAGTTCGGACACTTTCACCCCCTTCCAGTCCGGACACTTTCACCCCCTTCCAGTTCGGACACTTTCACCCCCTTCCAGTCCGGACACTTCCCCCCCTTCCAGTCCGGACACTTTCCCCCCCTTCCAGTCCGGACACTTTCCCCCCCTTCCAGTCCGGACACTTTCAACCACTTCCAGTCCGGACACTTTCACCCCCTTCCAGTCCGGACACTTTCACCCCCTTCCAGTCCGGACACTTTCACCCCCTTCCAGTCTGGACACTTTCACCCCCTTCCAGTCCGGACACTTTCACCCCCTTCCAGTCCGGACACTTTCACCCCCTTCCAGTCCGGACACTTTCCCCCCTTCCAGTCCGGACACTTTCACCCCCTTCCAATCCGGACACTTTCACCCCCTTCCAATCCGGACACTTTCATCCACTTCCAGTCCGGACACTTTCACCCCCTTCCAGTCCGGACACTTTCACCCCCTTCCAGTTCGGACACTTTCACCCCCTTCCAGTCCGGACACTTCCCCCCCTTCCAGTCTGGACACTTTCACCCACTTCCAGTCCGGACACTTTCACCCCCTTCCAGTCCGGACACTTTCACCCCCTTCCAGTCCGGACACTTTCACCCCCTTCCAGTCCGGGCACTTTCACCCACTTCCAGTCCGGACACTTTCACCCCCTTCCAGTCCGGACACTTTCACCCACTTCCAGTCCGGACACTTTCACCCACTTCCAGTCCGGACACTTTCACCCCCTTCCTGTCCAGGCCAATTTTCAGCTTTCAGCGCTATCACACTTTGAATGACAATTGCGCGGTCATGCAACACTGTACCCATATGAATGTTTTAGCATTTTTTTGAGACAGGTAAAACTTTATTTTGGTGGTATTTATTCACCGCTGGGATTTTTATTTTTTTTGCTATATAAATGTAAATGTCCAAAAATGTTGAAAAAAAAGTGTTTTTCTTATAAAATTTTGCAAATAAATAATGTTTCTTCATAAATCTTGGCCAAAATGTATTCAGTTATCTTTTTAGTAAAAAAAATAACCCACATTACTTTATAACCAAAAAGAATTTTTTTTACATTTTTTTACATTTTTATTTTATTTTTTTATATTATTATTTATGTTTTTTTTAACATACTGTCACCCTAGCAATACATGGTCACCATGGTGACACTGTACTACTTGTGGGTGGTGATGAAGATTTTTTTTTTTCTTTTACACTTATTGCTTTTACACCCATAAAGGCTGTAAAAGCAATCATTTCTCCTTCTCTCTGGCTTCATTCTTGCAGCCATTGAGAAATACTGTGTGAGTTGTGATTGGTCACAGCTCGTCACATGGTACAATCCTGTTGTGAATAGCCCTGTACCATGTGATCTCTGTGATCATTCACAGATTTCACACATAGTAAGCAATGATATCATTATTATTATTATACAGTATTTATATAGCGCCAACAGTTTGCTCAGCGCTGTACATTACAAAGGGAGACAGAACATGTGACAGTACGAAAACAATACAATGTGATACACGAGGGGTTCGAGGGCCCTGCTCTTTCGAGCTTACAATCTAGGAGAAGTGACATCTTGCTTACTACTGTTCATGTGATCACTGATTGGCCAATCAGTAATCACATGATCGGGAACTCACACAGAGGTCCCGTACAGTGATTGGTGTTCCATTGTGTCTGGAGGACACAGCGGGCACTGAATCGCGGTGCCGCGCGCTCCCAGGGAGCGCGCACAATCCAAAATGGCGGGCGCCATTGATGAACGGCAACCCGCCCCTGCACTGCCACCGCCCAGCCGTTTATATACAGCAGCCGGACGGCAACTGTAGAGATGAACTTGGCTTCAGCTTGGGTTTGGCCCAAACTGATGTTCAAGCTCCAACAGTAACCACAAACCAGCGCTCAAATCTTCTTGATGCACTCAAAATATGGAGTCCAGCACTTGTTGAGGTGTCGCCGTTGATAAATCGGGGAATCTTGGTACTAGCACTCTCCTCGTGCATTACCGTGATAGTGAGAAATGTATTATAAAAATACAAACGCATACTCACAGGCCAAAAAAGGTCCTAAAAACAGAGACATGGAGTCAAAGATGCCAGTCATGGGCTACATAGGTCCTCGGGTAAAGTGCTAATTTGTTTCGGGAGTCGAACTCCCTTCCTCGGAGCAATTGATCAAAACTGATGTTCGTCTAACCCCGGTAGGAGGCTGTCAGTTCTGGCCCAATCAGCTGTGGCCAGGGAATTCTCTGCCTGTACACAAAGGGGTGAGATTGCTTATGACATCATTGACCTAGTATGGCCACATGACCATAATAGGTCAATGACATTGACCTAATATGGCCATGTGGCTGTGATGCTCGGCCAATGCATGGGAACTATAGCTAGCCAGTGTGTCTTCTGTCTATAGCAGTCCCCATTCCCATAAGGCAAGAAGGCTACCGGTACCTGATTGCCCCCCCCCCCCCCCGGTCTTTGTATGCAATGCTATAGTTCCTGGCCTGTGGGCACCGGGACTGAGCATAGAAAACAAAAGAAGTCCCTGAAGATCTGGTGAGAAGTGAACTGCTGCAAGGACTATTTTTCCAATAATCTAGAGGCTTTGTGGTGGTTTACAGTGTAATACAGAGACAGTTCAAGACCTGGACAGGCAGTAGGCAAGCAAACTCCATTAAACAGTTCAAGGTCAGGGCAGGCAGTAAGCAAGTGTAATTGAGTATGCAGTTTGAGGTCATGGCAGACAGTAAGCAAGCGTAATCTAGTAAACAGTCCAACGTCAGGGCAAGAATTAAGCAAGCACAATCCAGTAAACAGTTTGCGGTCATGGCAGGCAGCAAGCAAAAGCAATCCAGTAAACAGCCCAAAGTCAGGGTAGGCAGTAAGCAAGTGTAGTCAAGTAAACAGTCTGAGGTCAGGGCAGGCAGTAAGCAAACTTAATCCAGTAAACAGTCTGAGGTCAGGGCAGGCAGTAAGCAAGCGTAATCCAGTAAGCAGTTCGAGGTCATGGCAGGCAGCAAGCAAACTTAATCCAGTAAACAGTCTGAGGTCAGGGCAGGAGGTAAGCAAGCATATTCCAGTAAACAGTCCCAGGTAAGGGCAGGCAGTAAGCAAGCGTAGTCCAGTAAACAGCTCAGAACCTGTACTGGCAGCAGGCAAAAAAATTCCAGTAAACAGTCCAGGGTCAGGGCAGACAGCAAGCAAATGTAATCCAGTAAACAGTCTGAGGTCAGGGTAGGCAGAAAGCAAGTGTAGTGCAGTAAACAGTCCAAGGTAAGGGCAGGCAGTAAGCAAGTGTAATCCAGTAAACAGTTCGAGGTCATGGCAGGCAGCAAGAAAACTTAATCCAGTAAACAGTTCAGGGTAAGGGCAGGCAGCAAGCAAACTTAATCCAGTAAACAGTCTGAGGTCAGGGCAGGCAGTAAGCAAGCGTAATCCAGTAAGCAGTTCGAGGTCATGGCAGGCAGCAAGCAAACTTAATCCAGTAAACAGTCTGAGGTCAGGGCAGGAGGTAAGCAAGCATATTCCAGTAAACAGTCCCAGGTAAGGGCAGGCAGTAAGCAAGCGTAGTCCAGTAAACAGCTCAGAACCTGTACTGGCAGCAGGCAAAAAAATTCCAGTAAACAGTCCAGGGTCAGGGCAGACAGCAAGCAAATGTAATCCAGTAAACAGTCTGAGGTCAGGGTAGGCAGAAAGCAAGTGTAGTGCAGTAAACAGTCCAAGGTAAGGGCAGGCAGTAAGCAAGTGTAATCCAGTAAACAGTTCGAGGTCATGGCAGGCAGCAAGAAAACTTAATCCAGTAAATATCAACTCCACCCAAATCCAATATTGCAGCTTTGTGTATTTGCTAGCATGTTGAGGCACATCAGGGGCGGACTGACAACTCATGGGGCCCCCGGGCAATAGGGGATCATGGGGTCCCTGTGTCCTTGCCCAAACTCAAAAAAGCCTATGAAAAAGGTACCAGGGGCATCTCATGGGGCCCCCTACTGACCCCAGGCCCTAGGGCAGTGCCCAAGTTTCCAAATGGCCAGTCCGCCCCTGAGGCACATGCTGACTTTTTATATTTCTCATGGACACAATTTGTGAGATCTCCACACTGAAACCCCCAGCTCAACCCCAACAACTGCCAAGGGCCACAGGCTGCTCATCCTCAAAGAATATCCAGCCCACGATGTGACACTCCAGAGTAACTTTAACAAACAAGCGTTCCCACTGAAAGCCTGATTTCAACTTGCAGTTTACATGTAACATACAGGTAGCCTTAAGGATATTTTGAAAAATTACACTGCCTGAACTGAAAAAAAAAATATTTTTTCTTTTTTTTACTTTTGAAGTAGTTTGCAAGTGAATTATAGAGTGATTTTGTGTTTTTTGCCTGGAGCTGTGCTTTGATTTGATGGTTCCCCATGGGGGGAGTCTGACAAGCTCCTGGAGGAATCCCGCCTGCTGAGACAAACTCCAAATGACAGCTTCAAGTTCCAGCAAATAAAAACAGTTTGTAGTAATGTGATGGAATTGAAGAAATAGCATGGGAGGCATTAATATAAAAAATGAATATAATTATAAAAATACAACAAAAAAATATAAAAATCCTGGTCGTCATAGAGATATTATATCAGAGGTCATATAGGTCAGGAATATTGAGTTATTCTATAGACTGTGGAGTGAGGTCTTCTGTTCTTCTGTACGACCAGGGATCTCCATACCGCCATCTCGAATCCCTATTTTCAATTTACAGAAGAATTCCATCATCCTTAGAATATAAAACACTGTGTCACTTGTGACGGGCGCGGCGTCAGACCCCAGTCCTTCTCACCAACTTGTGACCGACGGACTAGCCAATCTAAAACCGCGCTGCCACTTGCGTAACAATGCCACGCTCAGCTGCACCCTGCACAAAGATTTTCCAGCTCACTGGACCACAATCTATGTACATGCAGCCTGAGAGCGATTGTTACTGGGTCAGGTTAATTACGCAATTAACCCTTCACACTGTCACCACCACCTTTTTGTACAGAGAAGGAGGAAACTCACAAATCTTAGCATTAACACTATGATATTTGAATAAGCGTCTGTATACACACTGTCACCGCAGGCAGATGTATGCAGAAGTTTAAAACACACAGTAGCGCTCTTCAGAGACAGGGATTCTTAGTTTGCATTAAAGAGCTTTGGAAACAGTTCAACACTTTTCAGAAAATAGGATTTATTACTAAAAAGGTCAAAATGGTGCAATAAAAATATTTACAGAAAAAGATGTAGCCAATATATATATAAATAGAGAGAGCAATACCACAACAGAGAGATAACAGAAAGAAGTTTAGGGAGGTAGAATACTTGCCAGAGTCCTTGGTTTAAGCATATCCTGAAAAAAAGGGTACCGTTTCTCCCAAAGTTGGTTCCTGATGTTAAAAAGGGAAAATCTTTTCATCTCACCTCTCTCAGGCCTGACTGCCTGTTTTCTAGTCCCCCAGAAGGGGGTGTCTACTGAAGCCAAGGGCCAATCGCCTCATTTGGGGAGGGGGTTTAGGCGGAGACCCCGGCTGTTACCCAAATCCCTCTCAAGTCCACACCATGGTCAATAACCTTCCATGGGTACATGTAGCATCCTATCCACTGGTAAAATAATGTGCAGAATCATATTCTGAACATCCAGACATCACATATGACATACCTGGCTGTTACGGTTAAAGAGATATCGCTTCCTGCTCTCGGGTAGACGTAATCTAGGGATGTAAGGTATCAGGTGACTCACATTAAACTGACCTATCTGAATATATGCTTTGTTCCATTGTACCTATTTCCTTCAGGGAGTTAGAAATTGTATGAAACCGTGGTTTCAAATGGGATGTCTAAGTTCAGTGACTGACGGGTTTATAGCTTTACGATCTGGCCAGAGCAAGAGTCTGTGAGACACCCTGGAACCAGCTAATTGGGTTTACAACCATGAGGGGTATCCAGCTGTGCCCTGTGCACTCCTGAACTCAGCACACACACAGACTACATGCCATTCAACAAAAAGGGAGGGGGACTGATTTGGAGTGAGAATGACACAAGATGGTGGATCTTGAGCAAAATGGATGTCCGCGTCCATATCTGTACGTACGATTGCTACATCACTGATTATACAGAGCTATATGGATCCTTTATATGTAAAGTTATTGTTGCTGTTTATATAGAGATATATGGATCTTTTTTATATAAAATTATTGTTAGGCCTCTTTCACACGGGCGTTCCCTATGTTCGTTTTTCATCTGCCCGTTTATGGATGAAAAACAGACACCCATGTATTTCTATGGACTAGTGCAAGTAAATGGATGATCATCTGTTTACATCCATTAATGTCCGTATCTGTTAACATCTGTTTTTTTTAATGTAAAAGTGCACTTTATAAAGAGTTTTGAACAGAGAAAACTTGTTTTGACTTTTTTCTGACCTCCAGAACGGATTAATTGGTTTTCAATGCATTCAAGAATAGATTTTTAATCATGTCCCTGTACAGTATTTATGCCTTTAAAGTGCACTTTATAAAGAGATTTGAACTGATAAAAGACTTTTTTTCTTACTTTTTTCTGACCTCCGGAATGGATTTATTGGTTTTCAATGCATTCCTATGGAAAACCGCGTTTCGGTTTATGAATTTTTTCGCAAAGCGAAACGTCCTGGAGAATGAATAAAATTCGTAAACTGAGGTACGCCTGTACTAAATTTATCCCCAATTCTAAAACCAACTCTAATCCTAATTTTAATACTAACTCTAACCCTAATTCTAATGTTAAATCTAACCCTAATGCCAACTTTGTGAGAGCTGTGAATACGTGGAATAGACTCCCTCAAGAGTTGGTTCTGTTGGATAATTTTAACCCTCCCACCTGCTGGTGGCTCTTTCTTTGGGTCACAGGAGTTGGTTGGCTGTGGTCACATAGTCGGATAGTTACATAGTTAGTCTGGCTGAAAAAAGACATAAATCCACCCAGTTCAACCATAGGGGGCGCTCTTTACGTCTGGAGGAAAAGAAATTTAATCTCCAAACACGGAAAGGTTTCTTCACAGTGAGAGCTGTGAAAATGTGGAACAGACTCCCTCCAGAGTTGGTTGTGGCCAGCTCAGTGGATTGCTGTAGGAAAGTCCTGGATTCTTTCTTGGATACACAGAATGTAACTGGATATAACATTTATAGGTAAAGTTGATCCAGGGACAGGGGCGGACTGACAACTCATGGGGCCCCTGGGCAATAGGGGATCATGGGGCCCCTGTGTCCTTGCCTAAACTCAAAAAAGCCTATGAAAAAGGTACCAGGGGCATCTCATGGGGCCCCCTACTGACCCCGGGCCCTCGGGCAGTGCCCGAGTTTCCAAATGGTCTGTCCGCCCCTGTCCAGGGAATATCCGATTGCCTCTTGGGGGATCAGGAAGGAATTATTTTCTCAGCAGGAGCAAATTGGATCGTGCTTTGCTGGTTTTTTTTTTTTTTGCCTTCCTCTGGATCAACTGTGGGTGTAGGATTATAACTTTTTTTTTTTTCTATGGTTGAACTGGATGGACTTTTGTCATTTTTCAACCAGACTAACTATGTAACTTTAACCCCTTTCCTAACATTCACTTTAACCATAATCCTAACAGTAAATCTAAACCTAATCCTAATGTTAACTCTATCCGTAATCCTAATACTAAATTCATCCCTAACTCTAATACTAACTCTATCTCTTATCCTAATGTTAACTCTAACCCTAATCTTCATACTAACTCTAACCGTAATCCTAAAGTTTACTTTATCAACAAATCCATGTGATATTTTTAACCCTCCCACCTGCTGGCAACTCTTTCTCTGGGTCACAGGAGTTGGTTGGCTGTGATTGGCTGTGGTCACATAGTCGGATAGTTAGTCTGGCTGAAAAAAGACATAAGTCCATCCAGTTCAACCATAGGAAAAAAAAAAGTTATAATTCTATACTCACAGTTGATCCAGAGGAAGGCAAAAAAAAACATCAGCAAAGCATGATTTGCTACTGCAGGTAAAAAAATTCCTTCCCGATCCCCCGAGAGGCAATCAGATATTCCCTGGGTCAACTTTACCTGTAAATGTTATATCCAGTTATATTCTGTGTATCTAGGAAAGAATCCAGGACTTTCCTACAGCAATCCACTGAGCTGGCCACAACCAACTCTTGAGGGAGTCTATTCCACATTTTCACAGTTCTTACTGTGAAGAAACCTTTCCGTGTTTGGAGATTACATTTCTTTTCCTCCAGACCTAAAGAGCGCCCCCTTGTCCTCTGTGATGACCTCAGGGTGAACCACTGATGTATTTATATATGGAGATCATATCCCCCCTTATGTATTATACATGGAGATCATATTCCCCCTTATGTATTATACATGGAGATCATATCCCCCCTTATGTATTATACATGGAGATCATATCCCCCCATATGTATTATACATGGTGATCATATCCCCCCCTTATGTATTATACATGGTGATCATATCCCCCCTTTTGTATTATACATAGAGATCATATCCCCCCTTATGTATTATACATGGAGATCATATCCCCCTTATGTATTATACATGGAGATCATATCCCCCCCTTATGTATTATACATGGAGATCATATCCCCCCTTATGTATTATACATGGAGATCATATCCCCCCTTATGTATTATACATGGAGATCATATCCCCCCTTATGTATTATACATGGAGATTATATCCCCCCCTTATGTATTATACATGGTGATCATATCCCCCCTTATGTATTATACATGGAGATCATACCCCCCCCCCCTTATGTATTATACATGGAGATCATATCCCCCTTATGTATTATACATGGAGATCATATCCCCCCCTTATGTATTATACATGGAGATCATATCTCCCCTTATGTATTATACATGGAGATCATATCTCCCCTTATGTATTATACATGGAGATCATATCCCCCCTTATGTATTATACATGGTGATCATATCCCCCCTTATGTATTATACATGGAGATCATATCCCCCTTATGTATTATACATGGAGATCATATCCCCCCCTTATGTATTATACATGGAGATCATATCCCCCCTTATGTATTATACATGGAGATCATATCCCCCCTTATGTATTATACATGGTGATCATATCCCCCCTTATGTATTATACATGGTGATCATATCCCCCCTTATGTATTATACATGGAGATCATATCCCCCTTATGTATTATACATGGAGATCATATCCCCCTTTATGTATTATACATGGTGATCATATCCCCCCTTATGTATTATACATGGAGATCATATCCCCCTTATGTATTATACATGGAGATCATATCCCCCTTATGTATTATACATGGAGATCATATCCCCCCTTATGTATTATACATGGTGATCATATCCCCCCTTATGTATTATACATGGAGATCATATCCCCCTTATGTATTATACATGGAGATCATATCCCCCCTTATGTATTATACATGGAGCTCATATCCCCCTTATGTATTATACATGGAGATCATATCCCCCCCCCTTATGTATTATACATGGTGATCATATCCCCCCCCTTATGTATTATACATGGAGATCATATCCCCCTTATGTATTATACATGGAGATCATATCCCCCCTTATGTATTATACATGGTGATCATATCCCCCTTATGTATTATACATGGAGATCATATCCCCCCCCCTTATGTATTATACATGGTGATCATATCCCCCCCTTATGTATTATACATGGAGATCATATCCCCCTTATGTATTATACATGGAGATCATATCCCCCCTTATGTATTATACATTGTGATCATATCCCCCTTATGTATTATACATGGAGATCATATCCCCCCCCTTATGTATTATACATGGAGATCATACCCCCCTTATGTATTATACATGGAGATCATATTACCCCTTATGTATTATACATGGAGCTCATATCCCCCTTATGTATTATACATGGTGATCATATCCCCCTTATGTATTATACATGGTGATCATATCCCCCCTTATGTATTATACATGGTGATCATATCCCCCCTTATGTATTATACATGGAGATCATAACCCCCCCTTATGTATTATACATGGTGATCATATCCCCCTTATGTATTATACATGGTGATCATATCCCCCCTTATGTATTTATACATGGAGATCATATCCCCCTTATGTATTATACATGGTGATCATATCCCCCCTTATGTATTATACATGGAGATCATATCCCCCCTTATGTATTATACATGGAGATCATATCCCCCCCTTATGTATTATACATGGAGATCATATCCCCCCTTATGTATTATACATGGAGATCATATCCCCCCTTATGTATTATACATGGAGATCACATCCCCCTTATGTATTATACATGGAGATCATATCCCCCCTTATGTATTATACATGGAGATCATATCCCCCTTATGTATTATACATGGAGATCATATCCCCCCTTATGTATTATACATGGAGATCATATCCCCCTTATGTATTATACATGAAGATCATATCCCCCCTTATGTATTATACATGGAGATCATATCCCCCCTTATGTATTATACATGGAGATCATATCCCCCCCCCCCTTATGTATTATACATGGAGATCATATCCCCCCCTTATGTATTATACATGGTGATCATATCCCCCTTATGTATTATACATGGAGATCATATCCCCCCCTTATGTATTATACATGGTGATCATATCCCCCTTATGTATTATACATGGTGATCATATCCCCCTTATGTATTATACATGGAGATCATATCCCCCCTTATGTATTATACATGGTGATCAATTCCCCCCTTATGTATTATACATGGTGATCATATCCCCCCCCCCTTAGTATTATACATGGAGATCATATCCCCCCTTATGTATTATACATGGAGATCATATCCCCCTTATGTATTATACATGGAGATCATATCCCCCCCTATGTATTATACATGGTGATCATATCCCCCCCTTATGTATTATACATGGAGATCATATCCCCCCCTTATGTATTATACATGGTGCTCATATCCCCCCTTACGTATTATACATGGAAATCATATCCCCCTTATGTATTATACATGAAGATCATATCCCCCCTTATGTATTATACATGGAGATCATATCCCCCCTTATGTATTATACATGGCGATCATATCCCCCCCCCTTATGTATTATACATGGAGATCATATCCCCCCCTTATGTATTATACATGGTGATCATATCCCCCTTATGTATTATACATGGAGATCATATCCCCCCCCCCTTATGTATTATACATGGTGATCATATCCCCCTTATGTATTATACATGGTGATCATATCCCCCTTATGTATTATACATGGAGCTCATATCCCCCTTATGTATTATACATGGAGATCATATCCCCCCTTATGCATTATACATGGAGATCATATCCCCCTTATGTATTATACATGGAGATCATATCCCCCTTATGTATTATACATGGAGATCATATCCCCCTTATGTATTATACATGGAGATCATATCCCCCCTTATGTATTATACATGGAGCTCATATCCCCCCTTATGTATTATACATGGAGCTCATATCCCCCCTTATGTATTATACATGGAGATCATATCCCCCCTTATGTATTATACATGGAGATCATATCCCCCTTATGTATTATACATGGAGATCATATCCCCCCTTATGTATTATACATGGAGATCATATCTCCCTTATGTATTATACATGGAGATCATATCCCCCTTATGTATTATACATGGAGATCATATCCCTCTTATGTATTATACATGGAGATCATATCCCCCCTTATGTATTATACATGGAGATCATATCCCCCTTATGTATTATACGTGGAGATCATATCCCCCCTAATGTATTATACATGGAGATCATATCCCCCCTTATGTATTATACATGGAGATCATATCCCCCTTATGTATTATACGTGGAGATCATATCCCCCCTAATGTATTATACATGGAGATCATATCCCCCCTTATGTATTATACATGGAGATCATATCCCCCCATATGTATTATACATGGAGATCATATCCCCCCATATGTATTATACATGGAGATCATATCCCCCCCTTATGTATTATACATGGAGATCATATCCCCCCTTATGTATTATACATGGAGATCATATCCCCCCATATGTATTATACATGGAGATTATATCCCCCCATATGTATTATACATGGAGATCATATCCCCCCTTATGTATTATACATGGTGATCATATCCCCCCTTATGTATTATACATGGAGATCATATCCCCCTTTATGTATTATACATGGAGATCATATCCCCCCTTATGTATTATACATGGAGATCATATCCCCCCTTATGTATTATACATGGTGATCATATCCCCCCTTATGTATCATACATGGAGATCATATCCCCCCTTATGTATTATACATGGAGATCATATCCCCCCTTATGTATTATACATGGTGATCATATCCCCCCTTATGTATTATACATGGTGATCATATCCCCCCTTATGTATTATACATAGGACATGTCACATCATGGAGAGCCTGTCTCAACGGCTCCCAATCACAAACAGGGACTGAGAGCTGTCTTTGACACCCTGGTCATTGTGCTTTGAGCCTAACAAACCTCCAAAACCTCGGCCACCATAGACACATATGCGCGGCGTCCGGACGCTAAAGCCCACCTTTTCTGCCATCACACATGTGTGTTACATGGTTAGAGGATAAACACATGTGGTCAATCATGCCTAGATCACATCCCTCATCCTTATTGTATAATAGACATATTTCCATTTGTAGAAGACTATTGAATGGACTGATCTGGGGTTAGAGAAGGACTTGCAGTTCTTGGTCATGAAGAAAGAAGAGTGCGGTATAGACAGGTGCTCGGGTCAGCCTCTTCTATTAATATCCCTCTTTTACAGCAGCTGGAACCTTGTTCTCCCATCTCCTTCATCCTCCTGAATATATCTATTAATAGACAGCAAAGGTCGGGATTACTGAACTGAAGCCAGTGTATATTAAACACGTATTACCGCCAAGTACAGTCGATGACTGTTTTCATTCGCTCCAGCCCAGCGCCACTTTACATTTCTGCATTAGTTCCAAGTACAGCTAAGCCGGGCCCATTCCGCGGGTCCTCCGGGAGAAGACCAAGTCCCAGATCAGCTCAAACCACGAACTGGTTGTTGATGATAATTACTAATAACAGCTGACACATTGACACTAGCGGGAGTATCATTTACAGGAGGTAGGAAGGAAAAAGGAACATTTAAATAGATAGTCATTGAAATTCCACTGCAGGCAAAGTGATATCAGGATACAATTTATATATAACTAATATGGTGTTAACAGATAAAACAGTACAGATATGTCTCCAGTTTAAACATTTACCTGTCTCTAAAGACACAACTAATTTGTGTAGTTTTAGATGAAGAAAGGAAGGTTTAGAACCCCTGGTAAAGTTTAATTGTCCCAGATGGGGTTTCTTCCTGGTGTCACCAAATGATTAGAAATGTTAAAAAAAAGTTACGGTTGTCACCAGAAAAGAAATGGAGGGGAACTCTTTCCATATCTTTCTTGTTTCGATGACAGTTGTCTGAGGGATGTTCTATTTCCTCCTATTGACAGAAAGTGAAGATACTTCTCCCCAGCTGTATACAGATGGCAAAACAAAAAGGAAAACTGACAGGGGTTTCACCCCCCCCCCCCCATTCGCCTTTAAAAAATAAAATTTCACTATAATTCTCCACAGTATACAAATATATACAATATATACTGTATAAACCTACATAGATGGGAGGAAAGAAAGAAAGAAAGAAAGAAAGAAAGAAAGAAAGAAAGAAAGAAAGAAAGAAAGAAAGAAAGAAAGAAAGAAAGAAAGAAAGAAAGAAAGAAAGAAAGAAAGAAAGAAAGAAAGAAAGAAAGAAAGAAAGAAAGAAAGAAAGGAAGGGGAAAGGATGAAGGTAGGAAAGAAAGAAAGGAAGGAAGGGGAAAGGATGAAGGTAGGAAAGAAAGAAAGGAAGGAAGGGGAAAGGATAAAGGTAGGAAAGGATGAAGGAAAGAAAGGATGAAGGAAAGAAAGGATGAAGGAAAGAAAGGATGAAGGTAGGAAAGGATGAAGGTAGGAAAGGATGAAGGAAAGAAAGGATGAAGGAAAGAAAGGATGAAAGAAAGAAAGAAAGAAAGAAAGAAAGAAAGAAAGAAAGAAAGAAAGAAAGAAAGGGGAAAAGGAAGGAAAGGATGAAGGTAGGAAAGAAAGAAAGGAAGGTAGGGGAAAGGATGAAGGTAGGAAAGAAAGAAGGAAGGAAGGGGAAAGGATGAAGGTAGGAAAGGATGAAGGTAGGAAAGGATGAAGGTAGGAAAGGATGAAGGAAAGAAAGGATGAAGGAAAGAAAGGATGAAGGAAAGAAAGGATGAAGGAAAGAAACGATGAAAGAAAGAAAGAAAGAAAGAAAGAAAGAAAGAAAGAAAGAAAGAAAGAAAGAAAGAAAGAAAGAAAGAAAGAAAGAAGGAAAGGATGAAGGTAGGAAAGGATGAAGGTAGGAAAGAAAGAAAGAAAGAAAGGGGAAAAGGAAGGAAAGGATGAAGGAAGGAATGAAGGGAGAATGAAAGGAAGGGAGAATGAAAGGAAGGAAGGGAGAAGGAAAGAGAATAAGGAAGGAAGGACGGAGGAGAGAAAAAATTAAAGAAGGAAGGAAGGTAGGGAGAAAGGAAGGAGAGAGGAAGGAAGAATGAAAGGCATGAAGTAAGAATGAAAGGAAGGAAGGAAGCAAGTAAAGAAGGAAGGAAGGAAGGAAGGCAGAGAATAAGGAAGGAAGTGAGGAAGAGAGAATGGAAGTAGGAAATAAAAAAGAGAGAGATGAAAGTAAGGAAGGAAGGTTTTGCTGCGCATTCATTGAAATGCAATGTCCAATGAATTATGTATAGTTAGTTAGAGAAATATACGTCACATGGACAAGGCTATTTTGAAGGTCACATCTAATAGTACATACACTATGTATATATATTTGGCAATGGGGGACTGGGACATTAACAAATTATATAATTTTCCCCCTTATAATCTGACCTTGTCCTGTACTTTCCATTCCTCTCCCAAACCTCCAGAGAGCTCAGTGATTCCATGGGTATTAATGGTATATTGGATATACCAGAATGGTAAAATGCACTCAGCAGCTGAGCCCTTATATACAGCATCATAGACTGGAAGCATTCCATACCAGAGAGGACACTCTATGGACATAGAGTAATTGAAGGGGAGTTTATTTGTCCTCATATAGTATTTTATTTATTTTTTAATGGGTACCATATTGTAATGTCCATTGCAGTCACACACTATTATTATTATACATTTATATCACCCTGACACATAAAGAGGCTGCAGGGGAGAAGAGAGAGCTTGACAATGGCTGGGAACTCTAGGAGCAGTGATGTCACCTATAGGCTCCTATGACCCATCCGTTGTCAGCGCTTTCTCCTCTCCCCTGCAGCTGGCTGACCCAGGGGATCAAATGACTGGACCGGAGCAGGCTGAAAACAGCTATATACATATTTTTTACACAGGTTAGACAGTGTAGGTGTTATGAGCGGGGAGGGAGCATTTTTAAAACTAGTTCACCTGCAATACTACTTCAGGTGGTGACTGATATTTCATACTGGAGTCATAACATGGTTGCTGTATTGATCTATATAGAGATCTAATTTGTATGATGCAGCTAAATAAAGATAAATTATTATTATTATTATTATTATTAATAATAATAATAATAACGAGCAAAAGAGGAAGAAGCTGGCTGACTGATCAAAAAAAGAACAATCCATCTATGGCCAGCCTTAGCTTCATACTGAAACAACTGCTGTCCTGAACTTTATTTATACTTTTCATGTATTTAAAGGTTCTATTCATGCCCCCCCTTCCCTTCATTCGTTAGGACTGTATATATTATGTTCCTACAGTCTCTCCTAGAATGTTTTATCCCTCAGACCTTTCACCATTTGGTTGCCCACCTCTGGACTCCATGTTATCAACATAGTTTTGTAGGTGAGGTCTCCAAAACTGGGCACAACATTTTAAATGAGTTCCAACTAAAGATCTATGTGAAAGAATCAGGACCTCCTTCCCCTTGCTGGTGATCCCTCTAGTGATATAAAGATCTATATAGAGGAATCAGGACCTCCTTCCTCCTGCTGGTGATCCCTCTAGTGATATAAAGATCTATATAGAGGAATCAGGACCTCCTTCCTCCTGCTGGTGACTCCTATAGTGATATAAAGATCTATATAGAGGGATCAGGACCTCCTTCATCCTGCCAGTCAGGGGCGGACTGACAACTCATGGGGCCCCCAGGGAATAGGGGATCATGGGGCCTCTGTGTCCTTGCCCAAACTCAAAAAGCCTATGAAAAAGGTACCAGGGGCATCTCATGGAGCCCCCTACTGTCCCCGGGCCCTCGGGCAGTGCCCGAGTTTCCAAATGGTCAGTCCGTCACTGCTGCCAGTGACCCCTCTAGTGATATAAAGATCTATATAGAGGGATTGGGACCTCCTTCCTCCTGCCGGTGACCCCTCTAATGATATAAAGATCTATATAGAGGAATCAGGACCTCCTTCCTCCTGCCGGTGACCCCTCTAGTGATATAAAGATCTATATAGAGGAATCAGGACCTCCTTCCTCCCACTGGTGATCCCTCTAATGATATAAAGATTTATATAGAGGAATCCGGACCTCCTTCCTCCCGCAGGTGATCCCTCTAATGATATAAAGATCTATATAGAGGAATCAGGACCTCCTTCCTCCCGCTGGTGACACCTCTAGTGATATAAAGATCTATATAGGGGAATCGGGAGCTCCTTCCTCCCGCAGGTGATCCCTCTAGTGATATAAAGATCTATATAGAGGAATCAGGACCTCCTTCCTCCCGCAGGTGATCCCTCTAGTGATATAAAGATTGATATAGAGGAATCAGGACCTCCTTCCTCCTGCCGGTGATCCCCTAGTGATATAAAGATCTATATAGAGGAATCAGGACCTCCTTCCTCCTGCCGGTGACCCCTCTAGTGATATAAAGATCTATATAGAGGAATCAGAACCTCCTTCCTCCTGCCGGTGACCCCTCTAGTGATATAAAGATCTATATAGAGGAATCAGGACCTCCTTCCTCCTGCCGGTGATCCCTCTAATGATATAAAGATCTATATAGGGGAATCGGGAGCTCCTTCCTCCTGCCGGTGATCCCTCTAATGATATAAAGATCTATATAGAGGAATCAGGACCTCCTTCCTCCCGCTGGTGATCCCTCTAGTTCTGTACCACATGATTGTATTTTCTTTCCCCACTGCCAGGCTGCATCGTTGGTTAATTTTGCATTCATGTGAAATGAGCATGCCCAGGTCTTTTTGCTCTGTAGTTTTGGACAAAACTGTACCCCCTAATATTGTACCATGATTAGAAGACCTTCTTGTACGTCTGACAGTCCCCTGCCCTGTCTGGTCCTCAGTGACATGAACACCCCAGAGTCAGCCATACACAGCAAAGGAAGCTGAGCCTGATTAGGCCGTGCCCAGCGTGGCACCGCGCCAACCCACTGTTTACATGACACAGTGAAAATATTTGGCAGCCCCCTCTGCTCTGCTGAGATCATGTTTATTTTTCTTCACAGTTTATCTTCAAAGTCACTAATTGATCTGTTTCACGCTCAGAACAAAACATATCCCTTTAATCCTGTCCCCACCTTTGTTTTCCCGTTATCAGGGGATTCATTTTGCAGGATTGGCGTAGATTCTTAAAGGGCCAGGATCAGCTGCTTTTAATCGGCGCTCATGTTAATGGCGTCCAGATTTAGTTAGGAGAGCCTGGGGCTTTGTGGTCATAAGACAGTCTGAACAAGTACACAGGAGTGGGTACAATAGAAGAGATCAGTGCCTGCCACCCAGGCTGGGAGAGATGATACTTCGCCCTCCAGTAGATAGTAGAATGGTCATTGGGCATTCTATTAGGTGCACCAGCGTGGCAGCAACAATACCAAATGCAGAGCTCATTCATAGAGCATGCAGACATAGACAAGTGGTTCAATTATTGTCCCATCAGACATTACAATGGGAAAATTCCTGATCTAAGAGTGATTGTAGAGTGACTGCTGGAAGCAGATGTGGTAGTTACATCCTCATGGAAACTGCTGACCTTAAGGGGTTTTCAAGGAGAATGGCGGGAAAAACTAAAACCATTCAGAGTGGAAAACTCTTTTCTGATGGGCGAGGATAGAGGAGAATGGCCAAACTGGTCCAGGATGTCTATGGCTCCTCTGAACACTATTTGGAAATGTATAATGAGGGCTCTGTTCTCTCAGAAAAAAAAAGGCGTAGGAAGTCAACACTGACCCGCCAACCCCCCCCCCCCCCCCCACACACACACACCCTCCAAAGGGCATCAAATAGGGGGTGTGATCAAATTTCATGAACAGTGGGGGGTCTTAAAAGTGCATTAAATACCACGAGTGCATAGTATAGGACATAGCATGTACAGAGTGCAGAGTTCGGAAGGGTTATACAAAAAGTGCAGAGTTCAGAGTTGCGCTACCTGAAGAGCTTTGGGGTGCGCTACATGCATAGTGACTGCAGAGTTCAGTGGTGCACTGCATGCAGAGTGCAGAGTTCAACGGTGCACTGCCTACAGAGTGCAGAGTTCAGTGGTGCACTGCATACAGAGCGCAGAGTTCAGGGGTGCACTGCATACAGAGAGCAGAGTTCAGTGGTGCGCTGCATACAGAGTGCAGAGTTCAGTGGTGCACTGCATACAGAGTGTACAGTTCAGTGGTGCACTGCATACAGAGCGCAGAGTTCAGGGGTGCGCTGCATACAGAGTGCAGAGTTCAGTGGTGCGCTGCATACAGAGTGCAGAGTTCAGTGGTGCGCTGCATACAGAGTGCAGAGTTCAGGGGTGCGCTGCATACAGAGTGCAGAGTTCAGGGGTGCGCTGCATACAGAGTGCAGAGTTCAGTAGTGCGCTGCATACAGAGTGCAGAGTTCAGGGGTGCGCTGCATACAGAGTGCAGAGTTCAGTGGTGCACTGCATACAGAGTGCAGAGTTCAGTGGTGCACAGCATATAGAGTGCAGAGTTCAGTAGTGTGCTGCATACAGAGTGCAGAGTTCAGGGGTGCGCTGCCTGCAGAGTGCGCTGCCTACAGAGTGCAGAGTTCAGTTGTGTGCTGCATACAGAGTGCAGAGTTCAGGGGTGCGCTGCCTACAGAGTGCAGAGTTCAGTGGTGCGCTGCATACAGAGTGCAGAGTTCAGTGGTGCGCTGCATACAGAGTGCAGAGTTCAGTGGTGCGCTGCATACAGAGCGCAGAGTTCAGTGGTGCGCTGCATACAGAGCGCAGAGTTCAGTGGTGCGCTGCATAGAGAGTACAGAGTTCAGGGGTGCACTGCATACAGAGTACAGAGTTCAGTGGTGCGCTGCATACAGAGTGCAGAGTTCAGGGGTGCGCTGCATACAGAGTGCAGAGTTCAGTGGTGCACTGCATACAGAGTGCAGAGTTCAGTGGTGCACTGCATACAGAGTGCAGAGTTCAGTGGTGCACAGCATATAGAGTGCAGAGTTCAGTAGTGCGCTGCACACAGAGTACAGAGTTTGGTGGTGCACAGCATATAGAGTGCAAAGTTAAGTAGTGTGCTGCATACAGAGTGCAGAGTTCAGGGGTGCACTGTATACAGAGTGCAGAGTTCAGTGGTGCGCTGCATACAGAGTGCAGAGTTCAGTGGTGCGTTGCATACAGAGTGCAGAGTTCAGTGGTGCGCTGCATACAGAGTGCAGAGTTCAGTGGTGCGCTGCATACAGAGCGCAGAGTTCAGTGGTGCGTTGCATACAAAGTGCAGAGTTCAGTGGTGCGCTGCATACAGAGTGCAGAGTTCAGTGGTGTGCTGCATACAGAGCGCAGAGTTCAGTGGTGCGCTGCATACAGAGCGCAGAGTTCAGTGGTGCGCTGCATACAGAGTGCAGAGTTCAGTGGTGCGTTGCATACAAAGTGCAGAGTTCAGTGGTGCGTTGCATACAGAGTGCAGAGTTCAGTGGTGCGCTGCATACAGAGTGCAGAGTTCAGTGGTGCGCTGCATACAGAGCGCAGAGTTCAGTGGTGCGCTGCATACAGAGCGCAGAGTTCAGTGGTGCGCTGCATACAGAGTGCAGAGTTCAGTGGTGTGCTGCATACAGAGTGCAGAGTTCAGTGGTGCGCTGCATACAGAGTGCAGAGTTCAGTAGTGCGCTGCACACAGAGTGCAGAGTTCAGGGGTGCGCTGCATACAGAGTACAGAGTTCAGTGGTGCGCTGCATACAGAGTGCAGAGTTCAGTGGTGCGCTGCATACAGAGTGCAGAGTTCAGTGGTGCGTTGCATACAAAGTGCAGAGTTCAGTGGTGCGCTGCATACAGAGTGCAGAGTTCAGTGGTGTGCTGCATACAGAGTGCAGAGTTCAGTGGTGCGCTGCATACAGAGCGCAGAGTTCAGTGGTGCGCTGCATACAGAGTGCAGAGTTCAGTGGTGCGTTGCATACAAAGTGCAGAGTTCAGTGGTGCACTGCATACAGAGTGCAGAGTTCAGGGGTGTGCTGCATACAGAGTGCAGAGTTCAGTGGTGCGCTGCATACAGAGTGCAGAGTTCAGTAGTGCGCTGCACACAGAGTGCAGAGTTCAGGGGTGCACTGCATACAGAGTACAGAGTTCAGTGGTGCGCTGCATACAGAGTGCAGAGTTCAGTGGTGCGCTGCATACAGAGTGCAGAGTTCAGTGGTGCGTTGCATACAAAGTGCAGAGTTCAGTGGTGCACTGCATACAGAGTGCAGAGTTCAGTGGTGTGCTGCATACAGAGTGCAGAGTTCAGTGGTGCGCTGCATACAGAGCGCAGAGTTCAGTGGTGCGCTGCATACAGAGTGCAGAGTTCAGTGGTGCGTTGCATACAAAGTGCAGAGTTCAGTGGTGCGTTGCATACAGAGTGCAGAGTTCAGTGGTGCGCTGCATACAGAGTGCAGAGTTCAGTGGTGCGCTGCATACAGAGTGCAGAGTTCAGTGGTGCGCTGCATACAGAGCGCAGAGTTCAGTGGTGCGCTGCATACAGAGTGCAGAGTTCAGTGGTGTGCTGCATACAGAGTGCAGAGTTCAGTGGTGCGCTGCATACAGAGTGCAGAGTTCAGTAGTGCGCTGCACACAGAGTGCAGAGTTCAGGGGTGCGCTGCATACAGAGTACAGAGTTCAGTGGTGCGCTGCATACAGAGTGCAGAGTTCAGTGGTGCGCTGCATACAGAGTGCAGAGTTCAGTGGTGCGTTGCATACAAAGTGCAGAGTTCAGTGGTGCGCTGCATACAGAGTGCAGAGTTCAGTGGTGTGCTGCATACAGAGTGCAGAGTTCAGTGGTGCGCTGCATACAGAGCGCAGAGTTCAGTGGTGCGCTGCATACAGAGTGCAGAGTTCAGTGGTGCGTTGCATACAAAGTGCAGAGTTCAGTGGTGCACTGCATACAGAGTGCAGAGTTCAGGGGTGTGCTGCATACAGAGTGCAGAGTTCAGTGGTGCGCTGCATACAGAGTGCAGAGTTCAGTAGTGCGCTGCACACAGAGTGCAGAGTTCAGGGGTGCACTGCATACAGAGTACAGAGTTCAGTGGTGCGCTGCATACAGAGTGCAGAGTTCAGTGGTGCGCTGCATACAGAGTGCAGAGTTCAGTGGTGCGTTGCATACAAAGTGCAGAGTTCAGTGGTGCACTGCATACAGAGTGCAGAGTTCAGTGGTGTGCTGCATACAGAGTGCAGAGTTCAGTGGTGCGCTGCATACAGAGCGCAGAGTTCAGTGGTGCACTGCATACAGAGTGCAGAGTTCAGTGGTGCGCTGCATACAGAGTGCAGAGTTCAGTGGTGCACTGCATACAGAGTGCAGAGTTCAGGGGTGCGTTGCATACAGAGTGCAGAGTTCAGTGGTGCACTGCATACAAAGTGCAGAGTTCAGTGGTGCACTGCATACAGAGTGCAGAGTTCAGCCCTCTTCCACCGCTGCTTAACTCAACTCGACATTGCCCATCCACATCTCACTTTCACCCCTCTTCTTCCCTAGTACCTCTCCATAGACTGTAGGTGGCTCCATCTCTCTCACTTGCAGGGAGATGATCCATCCACACTGCATCTGCATCTCCCTTGTCCCCATCCTGCACTCAGTGGGAGCCACTCAGGAGATCAGATCTATAGGAGCTGTTGGGAGACAAGCTGTCACTTGTAAACACAGAAGTCCAATCCATTATGCTCCCCAATCCTCAGATCCCATCCATCCTGCGGGGATCGTCGGCTTGCTTTACAACTTACCTTTTTGTGGAGCGGGTCCGGTGTCACCCTGTGCGGTCGGTGTCACCCGGTGCGGTCGGTGTCACCCTGTGCGGTCGGCGTCACCCAGTGCGTTCCGCACCCCCCACACCTGCCTCGGGACGCCCCTGGCATTAGCTGTATAAATGAATGTGAAAATGAGTTTTTCCACATTTTTAGAGATTTTGCATTAGTGTTTAGCTGCGTTTTGCTGCAGTTTTCTGTGTTAGTGTTTTTTTTTTTTTACATACAAAAAAAAGTGTGTCTCCAAAAATGCTCAAAAATGCTTTTTTGCCACCTTTTACCACGTTTACCACCGTTAGAGAATTTTTACAGCTAAACAAATCCTCCTAAAATCCACTAGTTCTGTTTTTTTTTTCCAGCCAAAAAACGCCCCTGCCAAAAAAATGCTGATTAAAGCCTATGTGTGCATGGAAACAGGATAGGGTAACATGCTGAGGAGTTTACTGGCTGTGGGAAAAAAAATGCCAGAAGCCAAAAACAGCCTCTGTAAAAATGCCCGGCGTGCATGAAGCCTTAGAATCAGTCTGGTGAAAAAAACAGCTATTCAATCAGAACAGAAACAGGTAGGAAAATCCCTGCAATATACATCAATCACGCAGAGGAGATTTTTTTTTTCTCCGCCGGCGCCCGGTGATTACCGAGCATCTCCGACGAGGAGGAAGATTGTTTTGTTTACAAACAATCTTCCTCCCTGTCAGCTGGAGCACACTGATCGGGATGGCTGTGCACAGTACAGCCATCCCGATCAGTGTGCTTACAGTGAAGAACACACTGCCCGCCCCCTAGTAAAACACTCCTAGCACACAGTTAACCCTTTGATTGCCCCTCACATTAACCCTTTCCTGCCCAGTGCTTTTTTTTCAGCACTGACCACTGTATTGGTGTCATTGGGGTGTCAGTGACACCAAGTTAGTTCCCCCCCAGAATGTCCGTCGCAGTCCCGCTAAAAGTCGCTGATCGCCGCCATTACTGGTAAAAAAAGAAAAGAAATCCCAGTATCTATACCGCCATTTGTAAACTCTATAACCTTCACGTAAACCAATTAATTTACACGTATTGGGATTTTTTTTAGCAAAGACACGGAGCAGAATACATTTTATTTTATTTATTTTTTTTTACTGGACATGTTTGATAGCAAAAAGTCAAAAATATTGTTTTTTTTTCAAAATTGTCAGTCTTTTTTTTGCTTATAGCGCAAAAAAAAAATAAAAACCGCACAGGCGATCAAATAAAAGCTCAATTTGTGTGAAAAAAAAGACGCAAATTTCATTTGTATGCAGCGCTGCATGACCGCGCAATTGTCAGTTAAAATAACGCAGCGGCGTAACGCAAGAATTGGCCTGGTCAGGAAGGGGGGTAAATCCTCAGGAGGGCGAGGGGTTAAATCCCTTAAATCTTTACAATCCCTTTAACTGAAAAGTCAGTGACTAGTTGTGTCCTGCGATACATTCGGTAATTTGGCACACTAGACTGGACTGCCTCTGAGGTGAATTTCTACCCACATGCAAATATTCACTTCTGTAAAGCACACGGTATAGAGTGAACTTGTAAGAAAAGGAAATTCATGCAAAGCTTGGGGTGAACCCTGCAAATGACTCCTCTGAAGGAATACAAGTGATAACTGTCACCAAAGTGATTCCACCAAATCTGAACCACACAGGAGGATTCATTCACAAAAAAAGACTCTGCTTGATGAGCTGCAAATGCTACATTGTATCATTGGCAGCATATAACACGGGTCTACAGGATATCTTGTATCATGTCTATAGTCTCTGACCATCTCTTGTATCATGTCTATAGTCTCTGACCATCTCTTGTATCATGTCCACAGTCTCTGACCATCTCTTGTATCATGTCCACAGTCTCTGGCTATCTCTTGTATCATGTCCACAGTCTCTGGCCATCTCTTGTATCATGTCCACAGTCTCTGGCCATCTCTTGTATCATATCCACAGTCTCTGGCTATCTCTTGTATTACGTCTACAGTCTCTGGCCATCTCTTGTATCATGTCCACAGTCTCTGGCCATCTCTTGTATCATGTCCACAGTCTCTGACCATCTCTTGTATCATGTCTATAGTCTCTGACCATCTCTTGTATCATGTCCACAGTCTCTGGCTATCTCTTGTATCATGTCCACAGTCTCTGGCCATCTCTTGTATCATGTCCACAGTCTCTGGCCATCTCTTGTATCATGTCCACAGTCTCTGGCTATCTCTTGTATCATGTCCACAGTCTCTGGCTATCTCTTGTATTAGGTCTACAGTCTCTGGCCATCTCTTGTATCATGTCCACAGTCTCTGGCCATCTCTTGTATCATGTCCACAGTCTCTGGCCATCTCTTGTATCATGTCCACAGTCTCTAACCATCTCCTGTATCATGTCCACAGTCTCTGGCCATCTCTGGTATCTTGTTCACAGTCTCTAAGCATCTCTTGTATCATGTCCACAGTCTCTGACCATCTCTTGTATCATGTCCACAGTCTCTGGCCATCTCTTGCATCATGTCCACAGTCTCTGACCATCTCTGGTATCTTGTCCACAGTCTCTGGCCATCTCATGTATCATGTCCACAGTCTCTGACCATCTCATGTATCATGTCCACAGTCTCTGGCCATCTCTTGTTTCTTGTCCACAGTCTCTGGCCATCTCTTGTATCATGTCTTCAGTCTCTGACCATCGTTTTTTCATGTCCACAGTCTCTGACCATCTCTTGTATCATGTCCACAGTCTCTGGCCATCTCTTGTATCTTGTCCACAGTCTCTAGCCATCTCTTGTATTATGTCCACAGTCTCTGACCATCTCTTGTATCATGTCCACAGTCTCTGGCCATCTCTTGTATCATGTCCACAGTCTCTGACCATCTCTTGTATCATGTCCACAGTCTCTGACCATCTCTGGTATCTTGTCCACAGTCTCTGGCCATCTCATGTATCATGTCCACAGTCACTGACCATCTCTTGTATCATGTCCACAATCTCTGGTCATCTCATGTATCATGTCCACAGTCTCTGACCATCTCTTGTATCATGTCCACAGTCTCTGACCATCTCTGGTATCTTGTCCACAGTCTCTGGCCATCTCATGTATCATGTCCACAGTCACTGACCATCTCTTGTATCATGTCCACAATCTCTGGTCATCTCATGTATCATGTCTTCAGTCTCTAACCATCTTTTTTTTGGTCTCTGACCATTGCTTGTATCATATCCACAGTCTCTGACCATCACTTGTATCATGTCCACAGTCCATGATAATCTTCTCTTGTATCATGTCCACAGTCTCTGGCCATCTCATGTCTTCAGTCTCTAACCATCTTTTTTTTATGTCTACATTCTTTGACCATTGCTTGTATCATGTCCACAGTCTCTGTGAATCTTTGGTATCATGCCCACAGTCTCTGACCGTCTCTTGTATCATGTCCACAGTCTCTGGCCATCTCTTGTATCATGTCTTCAGTCCCTGACCATCTTTTTTTTATTATGTCCACAGTCTCTGACTATTGCTTTTATCATGTCCACAGTCTCAGACCATTGCTTGTATCATGTCCACAGTCTCTGGCAATCTCTTGTATCATGTCTTCAGTCTCTGACCATCTCTTGTATCATGTCTTCAGTCTCTGGCCATCTCTTGTATCATGTCCACAGTCTCTGGCCATCTCTTGTATCATGTCTTCAGTCTCTGGCCATCTTTTGTATCATGTCTTCAGTCTCTGACCATCTTTTTTTATGTCCAGAGTCTCTGACCATCGCTTGTATCATGTCCAGAGTCTCTGATCATCGCTTGTATCATGTCCAGAGTCTCTGATCATCGCTTGTATCATGTCCAGAATCTCCGACCATCGCTTGTATCATGTCCAAAGTCTCTGACCATCTCTTGTATCATATCCACAGTCTCTGACCATCACTTGTATCATGTCCACAGTCTCTGACCATCGCTTGTATCATGTCCACAGTCTCTGATCATGTTTTGTAACACTGGTCTACAAGGAGAAAGCCTTGGAAATGAAAGTAGCTAAATTTTACCAGAATTAGGTCACTAATAAAGGAAAATTAAGTCCTGAGTATTAATTGACTCCAGTTTCCAAGATACAGCTTCAGGTCAAAATTTCATCAAAATAATTTAAAATTACGAGGGTGATTCTGCGATTATGCTCCATAACGTTTCTGCAAAATGCGATATAGCAATGAGAATGGTGCCACACCAATCATGATATATTTATCTTTTTATTGATACCAATAATATAACTTTCCACTCATTTATTGTTTTTTCATGTAACATGGAATTGCTTTTTGCATAAAAAACTCACAAGCTCTAACATCAGATTAAACGACAAGGTTCCACTTTTGTAATATGGAGCCCAGTAGCTCTGCCTTACTCTTAGGCAATTCCAAATACCTGACCAGGTCATTTGGTTCCAGGGGCGGACTGACAACTCATGGGGCCCCCGGGCAATAGGGGATCATGGGGCCCCTGTGTCCTTGCCCAAACTCAAAAAAGCCTATGAAAAAGGTACCAGGGGCATCTCATGGGGCCCCCTACTGACCCCGGGCCCTTGGGCAGTGCCCGAGTTTCCAAAAGTCAGTCCGCCCCTGTTTGGTTCACTCTGTGAAATTAGATGTACCTCAGGAGGAGCACATGGTGGGCTAAAGTTTGGGTCCGCTGACATCGACGGCCTGGGATCAGCTGCATCCTGCTCATCGTCTTTATCATCATCTGAGTCTACAGAGTAGGATTCTGGTGGATCTGGAATTGGCAAGTCCCCCCCATGGGGTACAGGATGCACGGTCCACTTCTTCTTTCTTCGGATCCTTTTTGCAAATGGGAGAACCATGCAAAAATATCAGTTGCTACTATGATTGGTGGGTTCCATCCTGCTCATCATCTTTATCATCATCTGAGTCTAGAGAGTAGGATTCTGGTGGATCTGGAATTGGCAAGTCCTCCCCATGGGGTACAGGATGCATGGTCCACTTCTTCTTTCTTCAGATCCTTTTTGCAACTGGGGGGAACCATGCAAAAATACCAGTCGCTACTATGATTGGTGGCTTCCCTCCATACCATTGGAACTGTGAAAGGCATGGACTTTTTCTTCTTGTTTAGCCAAGGACACAGAGAAGTTGCACATGTAATGCAACAATAAAGGGGTCCAAATCTTGTCCTGACCCCCTATATTGCATCCAAAATATAGGTGGTATGCCTGTTTTGCAACTGCCGCCATACTGTACTTTTGAGATGCAAATGTAACCTCGCCACCAGGGGCGGACTGACAACTCATGGGGCCCCCGGGCAATAGGGGATCATGGGGCCCCTGTGTCTTTGCCCAAACTCAAAAAAAACTATGAAAAAGGTACCCGGGGCATCTTATGGGGCCCCCTACTGACCCCAGGCCCTCAGGCAGTGCCCGAGTTTCCAAATAGTCAGTCCGCCCCTGCTAGCCACAAATGTAGCAGAACTTATCTGCATTGTTTCAACGGTTTCCAGGCATCTTGACTTCTGAAGGAAAATATCACACAACTGCAGGAGCGAACTGGCCATTTGGGAACTCAGGTCAGTGGGGGGCCCCATAAGATGCCCCTGGTACCTTTCATAGGCATTTGTGGGTGTGGTTTAAGTGTGGGCGAGGAAACAGGGGCTCCATGATCCCCTATTGCCCAGGGGCCCCATGAGTTGTCAGTCCGCCCCTGCACAACTGTTCCTTGGCAATGTTAGCCAATGACACTTTCACCAGCCACCAGATGTAGCTGTATGATGCGTAGATCTGACCAAGACAAATGTCCCTTGCAATACAGAACAATGAGTTACATTTAGGTGATAATCTTTAGTCTCAAAGTGAAGATACATTTATACACTTCCATGAGGTTCCATTTTCATTGTTCTCCTGTACTTTGTTGAGAAGTTACGAGGCATCATTATTATTATTATACAGTATTTATATAGCGCCAAAGGGTATGCTCAGCGCTGTACAGTAGCAAGGGGGACAGAACATGAGACAAGACAGTAACAATACAATACACGAGGGGTTCGAGGGCCCTGCTCTTTCGAGCTTACAATCTAGGAGGGGGGGGGAAGGTGGTACAGGAGGAGATGGCTGTGGGGGATGGAGTGGTGGGTGGAGTGGAGGAGTTTAGTTGTTAGGTGAGGTCGGGTGTTAGGTGAGGTTGGGGTAGGCTTCCATGAAGAGGAGGGTTTTCAGGGTGCGCCTGAAGGTGAGGAGGGTAGGTGACAGTCTGATGGATTGCGGTAGGGAGTTCCAGAGGATGGGGGAAGTCCTGGAGAAGTCCTGCAATCGGGCATGGGAGGAGCTAGAGAGTAGGAGGTCCTGTGAGGAGCGGAGGGCACGGGTAGGGTAGTATTTGGGTATCAGGTCGGTCATGTAGTTTGGGGTGGCATTGTGAATGGCTTTGTAGGTCAGGCTTAGCAGCTTGAACTTGATGCGTTGGGCAATCGGGAGCCAATGAAGGGATTGGCAGAGGGGGGAGGCAGATGTGGAGCGCGTGGTCAGGTGGAGGAGTCTAGCCGCTGAGTTTAGGATCGACTGGAGCGGGGATAGCGTTCGTTTGGGTAGGCCAGTGAGAAGGAAGTTGCAGTAGTCCAGGCGTGAGATGATGAGGGAGTGTACGAGTTGTTTGGTGGTGTCTGGGGTGAAGAATGTGTGTATCTTGGAGATGTTGCGGAGGTGGAGCCTGCAAGATCTAGATAGCAGTTGTATGTGGGGTAGGAAGGAGAGGTGGGAGTCCAGGGTGACACCCAGGACTTTGGCGTGTGGGGTGGGAGAGATGGTGGCGTTGTTAGTAGTGATGGAGAGGATGGGGGGGGCACGGGGTGGGGGGAAGACCAGGAGCTCGGTTTTGGACCAGGAGCTCGGTGTCATGATCACCAGACACCTCCCTCCCTTGTAGGCAAATAAAAATGTGTATAAATCTTTATTGTGAAACATCTTTAGCCAACCAGCATCTTTATCATCTGTTTTCTAATTCATCTAACCAAAATATGGAAGAATTAGCACATTTTATCTCAAAGGTCGATAATTTCCCAAAATTTGTAGACCAGTGTAATCTGATCACAGAGCATTCATCTTCTCCTCTCATGTGATTTGCTCTGTGCCATTCACTCCTCATAGATGGACTCTGAGCTAAATCCCCCCCCCTCCCCCTCCCCACTTCAGTTATATTGTGACACTACTTGGTAAATAGTTAGTGAAGGTAAAGTATTTACAGAGACAAAATTCTTTCAAGTTGACTCTGTTATCAGCAGGACTTTTTGTCTTAGAGAATAGGTGCAGGAACTCAATTATGTCCCCTACAACCCCCCCCCCCCCCCACACACACACACACACACACACACACACACGCCAAACAAATAGTGGGTGTCGCCAAATTTCACTAACAGTGGGAGGGCCGTAAAGGGGCATTAAACATCAGGAATGCAGTAGTCCAGATTGCAGAATTCAGGGATACGTTGCCCACAGAGTGTAGGGTTCAGGAGTGCTCTACATACAGTGTGTAGGGTTCAGGGGTGCACTGAATACAGAGTGCAGAATTCAGGGGTGCATTACACAGAATGCAGAGTTCAGGGGTATCCTACATACAGAATGCAGAGTTCAGGGGTATCCTACATACAGAATGCAGAGTTCAGGGGTATCCTACATACAGAGTGCAGAGTTCAGGGGTGTGCTGAATACAGAGTGCATTACACAGAGTGCAGAGTTCAGGGGTATCCTACATACAGAGTGCAGAGTTCAGGGGTGCGCTGAATACAGAGTGCATAGTTCAGGGGTGCATTACACAGAGTGCAGAATTCAGGGGTGCGTTACACAGAGTGCAGAGTTTGGGAGTGCGCTACGTACAGAGTGCAGAGTTCAGGGGTGCGCTACACATACACTGCAGAATTCATGGGTACGCTACACACAGAGTTCAAAGGTGAGCTACATACAGAGTGCAAGGTTCAGGAGTGTGCCATGCACAGAGTGCAGAGTTTAGGGGTACACTACATACAGAGTGCAGAGTTCAGGGGTGTGCTGAATACAGAGTGCAGAGTTTAGGGGTACACTATGTACAGAGTGCAGAGTTCAGGGGTGCGCTACACATACACTGCAGAATTCACGGGTACGCTACACACACAGTTCAAAGGTGAGCTACATACAGAGTGCAAGGTTCAGGAGTGTGCCATGCATAGAGTGCAGAGTTTAGGGGTACACTACATACAGAGTGCAGAGTTCAGGGGTGTGCTGAATACAGAGTGCATTACACAGAGTGCAGAGTTCAGGGGTACACTACATACAGAGTGCAGAGTTCAGGGGTGCGCTGAATACAGAGTGCATAGTTCAGGGGTGCATTACACAAAGTGCAGAATTCAGGGGTGCGTTACACAGAGTGCAGAGTTTGGGAGTGCGCTACGTACATAGTGCAGAGTTCAGGGGTGCGCTACACATACACTGCAGAATTCACGGGTACGCTACACACAGAGTTCAAAGGTGCGCTACATACAGAGTGCAAGGTTCAGGAGTGTGCCATGCACAGAGTGCAGAGTTGAAGGGTGTACTACGTACAAAGCGTAGAGTTAATGGGTGCGCAACACAGAGTTCAGATTTCAGCCTTCTTCCACAGCTGCTTAATTCTGAATCCCCCATCCACATCTCACTTTGCCCCTCTTCAGCTGTGACCTGTGCACACAAACCTCCCTCCACTGCCCTCCTCTACCCCCCCTCCCCCATACACACACCTAAAAGCTCCACCATCTTCCACATGTCTTACTTTTGTTGCTGTATTAAGCTGAAGCACCGAGCCGGGTCTGGCACCTCCCTGCACACTATAGGCAGCTCCTCCTCTCTGACTTTCAGGGAGATCATCCAGTGGGGGCATTAGGATCTTGGCACCAGGGAAAAAATGGAGATCACAGAGAGTGCAACCGGCAATGCGCTCCCTCCTGCCCATGACTGCACTGCACCCCTGGCACCTGCATCTCCCTTGTTCCTGTCCTGCACTCAATGGGATCTGCTCAGGAGATCCAATTTGTGGGAGCTACTGGGAGACAAGCTGTCATTTGTAAACACAGAAGCCGAACCGACCTGCTCAGTGCGTATAATTCATTCAGACATTGCCGTCATACTGAGTCTACCCACCTCCTTTTGTCAAGTATGGATTGCAAAAAAAGAAAAAAGAGAAAAAAATTGGGGTTCCTTGCACTGTGGCTAATGGTTAGCACTTCTGCCTAGCAGTACTAGGGTTGTTGGTTTGAATCCCAACCACGGCACCACCTGCCTGGAGTTTGCATGTTCTCCCTACGCCTGCGTGGGTTTCCTCCGGGTACTCCAGTTTCCTCCCATACTCCAAAGACATGTTGGTAGGTTAATTGGATCCTGTCTAAATTGACCCTAGTATACAGTGGATATAAAAAGTCTACACACCCCTGTTAAAATGTCAGGCTTTTGTGATGTAAAAAAATTTGACAACTTTTTTTTACCTTTAATGTGACCTATAAACTGTACAACTCAATTGAAAAACAAACTGAAATCTTTTAGGAGGGAAGTAAACATAAAAAAATAAAATAATGTGGTTGCATAAGTGTGCACACCCTCTTATAACTGTAGCTGTGTTCAGAATTAAGCAATCACATTCAAAATCATGTTAAATAGGAGTCGGTACACACCCGCCATCATTTAAAGTGCCTCTGATTAACCCCAAATAAAGTGCAGCTGTTCTAGTAGGTCTTTCCTGACATTTTCTTAGTCACATCCTACAGCAAAAGCCATGGTCCGCAGAGAGCTTCCAAAGCATCAGAGGGATCTCATTGTTAAAAGGTATCAGTCAGGAGAAGGGTAGAAAAGAATTTCCACAGCATTAGATATACCATGGAACACAGTGAAGACAGTCATCATCAAATGGAGAAAATATGGCGCAACAGTGACATCACCAAGAACTGGACGTCCCTCAGAAATGGATGAAAAGACAAGAAGAAAACTGGACTGGGAGGCCACCAAGAGGCCTACAGCAACATTAAAGGAGCTGCAGGAATATCTGGCAAGTCCTGGCTGTGTGGTACATGTGACAACAATCTCCCGTATTCTTCATATGTCTGGGCTATGGGGTAGAGTGACAAGATGGAAGCCTTTTCTTACGAAAAAAAAAATCCAAGCCCGGATAAATTTTGCAAAAACACATCTGAAGTCTCCCAAAAGCATGTGTGAAGATGTGTTCTGGTCTAATGACACCAAGGTTAAACTTTTTGGCCATAATTCAGAAAGATATGTTTGGCGCAAAAACAACACTGCACATCACCAAAAGAACACCATACCCACCGTGAAGCATGGTGGTGGCAGCGTCATGCTTTGGGGCTGTTTTTTTTCAGCTGGAACTGGGGCCTTAGTCAAGGTAGAGGGAATTATGAACAGTTCCAAACACCAGTCAATATTGGCACAAAACCTTCAGGCTTCTGCTAGAAAGCTGAACATGAAGAGGAACTTCATCTTTCAGCATGACAACGACCCAAAGCATACATCCAAACCAACAGAGGAATGGCTTCACCAGAAGAAGATGAAAGTTTTGGAATGGCCCAGCCAGAGTCCAGACCTGAATAATAAAAATAAATAAAGCACAACCCCCTTGGATACCATAACTGCGCACACTGGAGTGAGAACAATAATTCTGCGGCAATCATTCACTGTTAAAGTATACCTAAAGGCAAAACTTTTTTTTTTAATTTTGCAAGTGCAGATGGATTAGAACCCCAGTCAGTTTTTATTGCTGTATGTGCCCCCAGAAGATTCACCCTCTCTATTAGTCCTGTTTACCATTATCCCCGAAAGTGAAAATTAAAGAAAATCCCAAATTTGGGTTGTCCCCTGAAAAAGAATAAAAGGGAAATCTTCCAGTAGGACACTAGTATTGGTGACACACAGGGATTCTCTCAATTTAGAGGGAATTTCTCTAACATCCTGTCTTGGCTACTGGACCGGAAGTGAGGAAAAATCTTCCAGATGGGAAACTGAAAGCAAAAATAAATCTTACAGGGATGGTAAACCTTTACTCTTTCCAAAATGAAAAAAAAAAGTGTTGCCTTTTGTAACGGAACCGACCCCAGACTGCGCTTGGGCACTTCCGTTAGACTACCGCTTCCCTGTCCGAACATCGACAACAGACACCACAGCTGGCCAAACAAGACTAGATGACACCAATCTTGAAGTAATCCAGAAGGTAGACTAATTTAACACAGATACAAGATATATACACTCAAGGGAACAATCCCCCCTCCCTGCATAATGACACAGGGCGGGGTAATCTACATTTAGTAACAAGAGACACACCAACAGACAGTCCCATCAGGAGGGAGGGCTGCTAGAGACACCCTCCACCAAGTCAATACACATAAACACATACATCCCATAATAGTTTGCTCCTAAGCAGGGGCGGACTGACCATTTGGAAACTTGGGCACTGCCCGAGGGCCGGGGTCTGTAGGGGGCCCCATGAGATGCCCCTGGTACCTTTTTCATAGGCTTTTTTGAGTTTGGGCAAGGAAACAGGGGCCCCATGATCCCCTATTGCCCGGGAACCCCATGGGTTGTCAGTCCGCCCCTGCTCCCAAGCCAGATACACAATAGAACAATGGGATGCAACCCCATAACACCAAACAATCCACAATCCCCACCCCACCTATCGCCTAGACATGTATACACAATATTAGGACAGATCACCCTGTACCCCTAACAGGCACAGGGTGACTTACACATAAGAGGGATATGGGGAGCTGAGACAGGGGTCTCCCCACCTCTCCAAAGTGAGCTGGGTTCCATGGGCCCCCCACCCAAAGTGACTCCCGTCACACCTTTAGTTCTACATTAACGCCAAACCGATGCTTGTAAAGCCTCGACTATGAACAATATTGGGTACCAAAGTTTGTCCCTGTTTCAAGGGTGTTCATAATTGCAAGGCATGATATATTTGGTCTGTATTTACTCAAAGCAAGCTTGTTTATATTTTTGCTGCTGCCAAACCTATCCACCTTACTAACCATTCTGTATCTGCCACCCTCTCTGCCAATCCCTCCACTGGCCTTCACTCAGCATCCTCCATCCCTCTCTGCCAATCCCTCCACTTTCCTCCACTCAGTGTCATCCACCCCTCTCTGCCAATCCCACCACTGGCTTCCCATTGCCCAACGGATAAAATTCAAAACATTAACAATAACATATAAAGCCATTTATAACTCTGCCCCAAATTACATCACCAATCTTGTCTCTAAATATCACCCAAACCGTACTCTCCGCTCCTCGCAAGACCTCCTGCTCTCTAGCTCCCTTGTCTCCTCCTCCCATGCTCATCTCCAGGACTTCTCCAGAGCTTCCCCCATCCTCTGGAACTCTCTACCCCAATTTATCAGACTATCGCCTACTCTGCTCACTTTTAGGCGATCTCTGAAAACCTATCTCTTCAGGGAAGCCTATCCTGCCCTCAGCTAACATTGGTATCTTCTACTCTTCCAACCAGTCCATCCCCCACAGTTACCACCTTTTGTAGCACTAGCCCCTCCCTCCTAGATTGTAAGCTCCCAGGATCAGGGCCCTCAAATCCCTCTTGTATTGAATTGTATTGTTGCTGTATTGTCTCCCATTATATTGTAAAGCGCTGAGCAAACTGTTGGCGCCATAAATCCTGTATAATAATAATAATTTTACCAAAAAGTTGGGTAGTGTCAGGAATATACCTTGTCCAGGTGAAAGAGGGGTTAATTTTCATTACTCGTTTTATGTGATACATTCAGGATCAGGAAATCTTTGGACTCCCTATAAAAGAAGGATTACATTCTCAGGTATACTATTAATCTAACACATTCCCCGGTCAGCAATGTGATCCAGCCCTCCCGCCATTGTACACGGGCCGCTCACCGACTCTCCCCGCTGAGCAGAAGTTCTGGGTAATAGCCATCATCTGTTAACTCCACTTTAATTCCTTGGCTGGCACCCACGCCCCAGCCCCGGCCTGTAATTCAACGCTGATTTCAAATGTCTCCTCAGCAGCAGCTGTGAGCCGTGTTTTTCTATTTAAGATAGAGAAAAAAACAACATTAAAGCCACATCAGGACTGACCTCCTCTTTCCCGGGATGGGCAAAACCATGTCCTGACTCAAGAGCGGCCAACTTGGACAGTTCGAGAGTGGCGGCCAACCTAAACAGAGAAAATGGGAGACTTTGAAGAGAGATCAGATCATTTCGCCTCTCCTCTAACCCGCTGCTTATACAATGGGTTTTATTAAGAACATTTGCAAGAAGTAATGAAAGTGGACTTTGCCAGATTCCGATGGTGGTGTCATGTGACCTTTATCAGCAGCAGAGCTGTGCCGGGTTTCATGTCCAGCCAGACATATTTTACATGCGATCCATGTCTGAGCCAGCACTAGGACCTGGCTACAGCCCAACGGTCTGGATCTTCATGTTACCTACTCAATCACTCAGCCTATAGGTCGCCTTGATAACTTCCACATATCAACCAGATGCTGATGAGTGTGTCTGCTTAAAGCAGAACTAAACTCTCAAAAGGGAATTAGTTCCACTTTAACACTTTCCCCCTTCCCAAACAGAATTGTGGGATTTTTTTTTTTTTTCCATTTCTGTTTTTACTTTATTTTTCCTTTAATTTTTAGCCTTGCCCCTTGTCGCCATTCTGACCTAGGCCAGAATTACGTGAACCTGGTCCTCCTTCTGGGATACTTAAATACAGGCTTTTTTTTCAGTGGGAACACTGGGCAGTAGAGTTCCAGCAACTCCGGCACTGAATAGATGTCATGGCATAGTGACTACAAGTGCATTTCTGTGTGCCTCCATGGTTTCAAGTGCTCCCCAGATCATCACACATCTATTTTGTAACATATTTGACTGTTTTCTTCCATCAGCACCCCTGGTGGCCGTCAAAGGAAGGGGTCTGTTTCTGCTCATTCAAGGTGTCCCGGGGTTATGAGGATACAGGATCCATTGACTTATCACATGGCTGATGACGAGGTCCTGCTTGGTTTTGGAATGTTGCACTGATACCAGGGGCGGACTGACAACTCATGGGGCCCCTGGGCAATAGGGGATCATGGGACCCCTGTGTCCTTGCCCAAACTCAAAAAAGCCTATGAAAAAGGTACCAGAGGCATCTCATGGGGTCCCCTACTGACTCCGGGCCCTCGGGCCCTGCCCGAGTTTCCAAATGGTCAGTCCACCCCTGACTGATACTGTTTGTGATGGGATTTTTTCAACCAACATTTAGACCATGATTACGAATCCATGGTGTGCTGGTGACATATGTTCTCATCCTAGCCTCTGGTCCCCTGTGCTTCTCTTGCTGCCTGTATTTGCTGTGCTGTCCATCTTGTGTACCCCAGTAGTGTATTTAGGTTTTGTGCTGGCCTAGGCAACACAAAAATCTTCTGCCCCCATGGAGACCAACCAACATCACCCCCCTTCCGCCCCCACGGAGAGAACCTGACAATGCTGACATTGACCAACAACAGCCCCGCCCACCACCCGGGAGAGCCTTCCACTACCCCCTTCCCCCAGCGAGAGAGAAAAAGACACTCATCTTCACAGCTCCAGACATCCCCAGGAACAAAAGTCAGGCTCTACATACACCATCAAGCAGCCCGTAGCCTCTCTCGGATCCCACCTGGTTCCCATGGTGAGCAGGACCCTTCTTTTGTCCCTTCTTCTGGGGGCAGGTGCTGCCCCCCTGAAAATTGCCGCTCTAGGCAAGTGCCTTGTTTGCCTTGTGGTAAATACGCCCCTGGTGTACCCCAGTGTCTCTGCTGCACTTTGTGCACCCAGTGACTCCAATACACCCCTGTGGCTCAAAGTGCACCCAAGAGCATCCTGTGTCATCTAGTGGCTCCAAGTGTGCTTTGTTCACCTCCATGACACCTGTGCTTCTATATTATCAGGATGGTCCTTCTCTCAGTGGATATGGACCCCTGTCCAAGACACTGATTGAGGAGATCCTTTCAATTCCCTGAAATACATTGGCTAAATAAACAGGTTTTGCTGGAGAATTAATTTATTTATTTAACACTTTTAGACTTTAAAATTCTGATGTGGTGCTCCTGTTCTTGCTTCTTACGTTAGTTTCAGTCTGGGTGGCCCTTGGAGCCCTTTTTATGTGAAAGCTGGCAGACACAACAATGCCTTGGAGGAAACAGAACCATCCTGGTGATCCAGTGCCCTTCATCCATTCCTTCAATAGACATGTAACCCAAGTCTTTCTGTCAGGTATCACATCACACTACCACTTGATCGAGATCTCAAGCCATCCCGCTGCCCTCTCCTCCTAACAACATAGTCCCTGTCAGCACATCCCTTTGGATGCAGTCACTCTTAGGCTAACAATTTTCCCCCCAGCTCTTTCAATTTTGCAATCAAAGTTTTTCGAGCTGAGAGGTGCTGATAGGGCCAGTCACAGGTCAAATTTAATTCAATTCAGCAGGAATCGGCCAAAATTGTTGTCCTGTATGGCAAGGTTTAGACAACTGATTCCCGATAAGAGATGCATGTCTACCAAACTATATCAACCAAGAAGAAGAAAGGATTACAGCAGCTATTCTCAACCTTGGTTAAATGGAACCCTACGATTGCTCCACAGGTTGTTATGGGTTCCGTAAACTGTGGCTGATTGACCTTCCATTTGATGGTATCTGCAAAGTTTTGGGGCCAATAGCACTTGGCAGAGACAGCTGTATGAAACCAATGGCCTTTTGAGTTGTCTGTAATAGTGGCATTCTGACAACTGGGGAACGTTCTTCCCATTGACCACCAATGTAAAGAACATTATTTCCATTGACCACCAAGGTAAGGAACATTCTTCCCATTGACCACCAAAGTAAAGAACCATTGGCCACCAAGGTAAGGAGCATTCTTCCCATTGACCACCAAAGTAAAGAACCATTGGCCACCAAGGTAAGGAGCATTCTTCACATTGACCACCAGTTTAAAGAACATTCTTCCCATTTCCCACCAAAATAATAGGTTTTAGCAAGGGTTCCACAAGACCTGAAAATAGTTTTAAGGGTTCCTCTACAGCAAAAAGGTTGAATTAGAGAGACAGAGCGACAGAGAGAGAGGCAAGGAAAATGAGGGAGATGGAATCTGCACCATAAGATATCCATTCAGTTTATAGGGGGGCAAACTGTATGAGTGATATATAATGCTACCGATCAATTTAACTCCTTGTTGTCAAACACCCCTTGTACTATATTTCCATTCTATTGCCAGTAAGGTGACAGCCAACAAGAAGTTAAAGTCACCCACGTTGTTTAGCCCAATTAAGTCCAACTTGTTTAATTGCTCTTTTGACAAACTTGGAAAAGTCCAGTTGTCGGAAAGTCATTTCCTTCTGAAAATAAGGCAGCGAGCGACCACGATCACCCTGTTTAATAATCCTTCCGTCTTTATGAGCGAAACCCTCCAATGTCCTTTGCTCCCGCTTAACGTTACATAAACATACAGTGTGGCGGACGTCCTGCCTGGATCTTTGAATGGAAAAGGTGCTCATTAAACGTCCTCGGGACACAGGCTCGCTGTTCCATGCACGGGAGACCACCATTCCATGAGAGAGCTCGTTTATGGCAGCTCGGGCCCGGAGAGCCGCATGTAGTTGACTGTACATCCTGCAAGGAAGGAAGTTTAGGTGAAACTGTTATTTCAGGTCTCTGCAGAAGCCTTGTTTATTGAAACTGGATCCCTTTTAAAGAGGAGCCGAGGGAAAGTTTTAGTTGTGTTGGCTGTGGGGAACCCAATCAAAGTGCCGGGGGTGAGACAAGCCGCCGCAATGCCACCTGTAACGAGATCACCCAGACGGGCAGATAAATAGCGTCAATAAACGAGCTCAGCTATAAAACAGATGTTCAGCTTGGTGGTGGGTAACATCTGTACGAGGCTGGCCTCCTGGTGGTGGGTAACATCTGTACGAGGCTGGCCTCCTGGTGGTGGGTAACATTTGTACAAGGCTGGCCTCCTGGTGGTGGGTAACATCTGTACGAGACTGGTCCCTTGGGAGGCTTCTGGAGGGACTCCAGTGGAGTCATCAGCTGCTACTGCGGCAGAACCCAGAAGGGGTAAGACGAAACAGATTTGTGTGCTGGGCTCTGACTTTTCAGTTACTACAACATTTCACAGCGTCAAAAAAAATATAAAAATAAATAAATTCCCACTAGTCCGTGCCAGAATTCTGGACCTCATAACTGTAAATGAAGCCTTGAGGTGTGTACAGAGAGCAAAACCAACCTGCTTAGGTCTCTTTTTTCCATCCAGATGTGGTTGTACTGCACCATACCACCAATCCAGAAGGAATGGGTGGGCAATGTTGGCAAATTTGATTATGTTGTGAATACAACAATTTTAACCTGGACTTTTTTTTGGTGGGAACGCAGGGGAATGCAGTTACGGCACTTCCATCACAGAATGTACAGTACAGTATGTACTGACAAAGGAGGCTGGTGTGTGCTGGAGGGTCTGTTGGTGCTTACTGCTGGATATCTATTGTAGCTGGGGGTGTAGTGTTACTAGAGAAGTCTATTGTTTTTGGATGGCTCTACTGTTGTGGGGGGGCTCTATTGTTGCTGGTAGGGGAACTTTTGTTGCTCTAGGGTTCTTATGTTTGTGAGGGGGGTCCATGGTTGAAAGGGGGGGAGGTCTAATGATGCTGGATGCTGAGGGATCTATTGTCTTCAATGGTCTATTGTTACTGGAGCAGGTGTATTGTTACTGGTGGGGGATCTATTGTAGCTGATGGTGTGTTTTGTTCCTGGGGGAAGGGTCTATTGTTGCTGGGGTGGGTCTAGTGTTGCTGGGGGGGTGGAGTTCTATTACCATTAATCAATTCCATGCAATTTACTTAATAGCACAAAATAATACTTTGCTCTGTATTCTCTAAAAGGAGCAGTACTAGGAGGGGTATAGGGGGGGCGAAGACAAGGGGCGGTGCTCAGAGGGAGGTTGGGGCCGAGAGAGTGGCTGCACCTCTTCTCTAAGAAACACACCCCCCCCCCTGATTTTACTGTGGTCAAGATTTCTTCAATGTCATGTGTGGTATTTGTTTATAAACACCAAATTCCACGCACTTATACAAGGCAAATGATCGGTTCTAGCCAGGGGTGGACTGACCATTTGGAAACTCGGGCACTGCCCAAGGACCCGGGGTCAGTAGGGGGCCCCATGAGATGCCCCTGGTACCTTTTTCATAGGCTTTTTTGAGTTTGGGCAAGGACACAGGGGCCCCATGATCCCCTATTGCCCAGGGGGCCCCATGAGTTGTCAGTCCGCCCCTGGTTCTAGCTTTTCAGAAAATCCAGGGTCGAAATTTAGTTTTTTTCCAAACAGTTACCATTTTTCTCCTGATTTCACCCCAGCAAATATTCCTCCTGTATTTTTATGTTTCCAGGCACGGAGCTCCCGGGGACAACAAACAGCTCCGAAGCCGCTCACACCATGCAAATCATTTTGTGTTTACACGAGAGCCGGTGAGCGTAACCGCAGACCCCGACCCAGATCATCCTGCAAAGCACGTCAACAGATGGGACACTCAGCAGTAAACAAAACACATTCGCTTCCAGCGTGGCGTGGCGCTTTATGCCTGGCAGGCGAGCAGAAAAGAACAGCCAGAGAGACCGCGCTACGCCTCTTTGCTGGGTGTTGGTTCGCAGTTGGCTTCAGAAATCGTCCCGCAAAACAAGCTGGGAATTGGATGGACGCGCCGGATTCACACAGAGAGAGCAAAATTGGAAGAAAAAGTTTTGTAAAAAGATAAAATCAAATTGCCCGTGTCAACTTTTTCTATGTGTCTGTAAAACATTCAGCTTAGTCCCTTGTACTTCCCGAGCGGAGAAAATTTCCAGGTGTAAAAAAAGAAAAAAAAAATTATTATTTAAAGGGATAATTGGTGTGATTTTGCCTAAATCGATTTTGTCGCAAAATTACCAAAATTGGCTTCAGGTTTCACAGTGTGAACTGGTTAGGCGGAATGTATTTAAAAAACAAAAACAAAAAAACTTAAGGGATAGGCAGCTGTGCATGCAGAAACACCCTCATTATCATTGTTTTTTATTTTTTGCGCTATAAAAAAAAAAAGACTGACAAGTTTTAGAAAAAAATAAACTATTTATGACTTTTTTGCTATTAAACATGTCCAGTATAAAAAATTAAAAACAAAATCAAGTTTTGTTATAAAATTTGAAAAAAAACAATATTTGTGACTTTTTGCTATTAAACATGTCCAGTAAAAAAAAAATCAAGTTTTTCATAAAATTTGAAAAAAAAAAAAATAATATTTGTGACTTTACTATTAAACATGTCCAGTAAAAAAAATCAAATTTTTCACAAAATTTGAAAAAAAAAAACCAATATTTGTGACTTTACTATTAAGCATGTCCAGTAAAAACAAAATCAAGTTTTGTCATAAAATTGAAAAACAAAAAACAATATTTGTGACTTTTTGCTATTAAACATGTCCAGTACAAACAAAAACAATCAAGTTTTGTCATAAAATTTGAAAAAAACACAATATTTGTGACTTTTTGCTATTAAACATGTTCAGTACAAAAAATTAAAAACCAAATCAAGTTTTGTTATAAAATTAAAAAAAAAACATATATATATTTGTAACTTTTTGCTATTAAACATGTCCAGTAAAAAAAAAATCAAGTTTTTCATAAAATTTGAAAAAAAAAAACAATATTTGTGACTTTTTACTATTAAACATGTCCAGTAAAAAAAATCAAGTCTTGTCATAAAATTTGAAAAAAATTATTTTAAAAAACCCTTTAAGGAGAGGCAGCTGTGCATTCAAAAACACTCTCAGTGGCACAATCCATGCTCTGTGTGTGTGTCGCAAAATTACCAAAATTAGCTTCAGGTTTCACAACGTGAACTGCTTAGGCGGAACGTATTTAAAAAAAAACTTAAGGGATAGGCAGCTGTGCATGCAAAAACACCCTCATTATCATTGTTTTTTATTTTTTGCGTTATAAAAAAAAAAGACTGACAATTTTTAGAAAAAAAAAAAACAATATTTATGACTTTTTGCTATTAAACATGTCCAGTACAAAAAATTAAAAACAAAATCAAGTTTTGTCATAAAATTTGAAAAAAACCAAAACAATATTTGTGACTTTTTACTATTAAACATGTCCAGTACAAATAAAAAAAAAATCAAGTTTTGTCATAAAATTAAAAAAAAAAAACAATATTTGTGACTTTTTGCTATTAAACATTTCCAGTACAAAAAAAATCTAATTTTGTCATAACATTTGAAAAAAAAAAAACCATTTAGAGATAGGCAGCTGTGCATGCAAAAACCCCCTCAGTGGCACAATTCATGCTCTGTGTGTGATGCCATTCCATGTGAATGGTGCCAAAGTGCATTGTACATGATATCCCAATACACTGCAGTGCACCACAACCACTTGCCCTCCTGAGGATTTACCCCCCCCCCCCCTTCCTGACCAGGCCATTTTTTTGCATTAGAGCGCTTCGTTGCTTTAACTGACAATTGCACGGTCATGCAACGCTGTACTCAATTGAAATTTACGTTCTTTTTTCCTACAAATAGAGCTTTCTTTTGGTGGTATTTGATTGACTGTGTGTTTTTTATTTTTTGCGCTATAAAAAAAACATCAATTTTTAGAAAAAAAACCCCATTATTTATGACTTTTTGCTATTAAACATGTCCAGTACAAAAAATTAAAAACAAAATCAAATTTTGTCATAAAATTTGAAAAAAAAAAACAAATATTTGTGATTTTTTACTATTGTACATGTCCAGTACAAAAAAAAAAATCAAGTTTTGTCATAAAATTTAAAAAAAAAAGAAACATTTAGGGATAGGCAGCTGTGCATGCAAAAACACCCTCATTGTCACAATCCATGCTCCTTGAGGTGCCATTCATTGTGAAAGGTGCCAAAATGCATTGTACATGATATCCCAATATACTGCAGTGCACCACAACCACTTGCCCTCCTGAGGATTTACCCTTCCCCCCTCCCTGACCAGGCCATTTTTTTCGATACAGCGCTGCATTACTTTAACTGACAATTGCGCGGTCATGCAATGCTGCACCCACATGAAATTTGCGCCATTTTTTCCTATGAATAGAGCTTTCTTTTGGTGGTATTTGATAGCCTGTGCGGTTTTTATTTTTTGCACTATAAAAACATTTCCTTGAGACCTCAATGTTATTTTAAAGGTTCCTCCTTGTTAAAAAAGGTAATAAAAACGCCTCTATAGGTATTTGGTAGTTCAGACCAGCTACAGCCAGTGGTTGTAAAGTGCTAGCCATTAGTGATAAATGTGTGTCCAGTTGACCTATCCACCAGTTGGCCCCCAGGACACTTCAGAGTAATGTGTGTAATTGCTCCATTGGCTTCCTGAACCTCATCCCCGTAATTGACCTTTTCCAGTCTGCACGCTGCCCCGGCTGCTGAGGCATCTCAGATACAAGTGCTTAATGACCCAATGTCCTTCCGGCTCACTTTTCCTTTCTACTTCCTCATACATAGGCAGCCTGTGACTTCCTCACCGTCCTCCTTGAGGTCAGCATTCTGCTGTCTGGCCGTCAATCTCATGGTTAACCTTGTGGGGTCAGCATTCTGCTGTCTGGCCTTCAGTCTCATGGGTAACCCAGTGGGGTCAGCATTCTGCTGTCTGGCCTTCAATCTCATGGGTAACCTTGTGGGGTCAGCATTCTGTTGTCTGGCCTTCAATCTCATGGTAACCTTGTGGTGTCAGTATTCTGCTGTCTGCCCTTCAGTCTAATGGGTAACCCAGTGGGGTCAGCATTCTGCTGTCTGGCCTTCAGTCTAATGGGTAACCCAGTGGGGTCAGTATTCTGCTGTCTGGCCTTCAGTCTAATGGGTAACCCAGTGGGGTCAGCATTCTGCTGTCTGGCCTTCAGTCTCATGGGTAACCTTGTGGGGTCAGCATTCTGCTGTCTGGCCTTCAATCTCATGGGTAACCTTGTGGGGTCAGCATTCTGCTGTCTGGCCTTCAATTTCATGGGTAACCCATACACAGCCAGCCTGTGACTTCCTCACCATCCTCCTTGAGGTTAGCATTCTGCTGTCTGGCCTTCAATTTCATGGGTAATCTTGTGGGGTCATCATTCTGCTGTCTGGCCTTCAGTCTCATGGGTAACCTTGTGGGGTCAGCATTCTGCTGTCTGGCCTTCAGTCTAATGGGTAACCTTGTGGGGTCATCATTCTGCTGTCTGGCCTTCAGTCTAATGGGTAACCCAGTGGGGTCAGCATTCTGCTGTCTGGCCTTCAGTCTCATGGATAACCCAATGGGGTCATCATTCTGCTGTCTGGCCTTCAGTCTCATGAGTAACCCAGTGAGGTCAGCATTCTGCTGTCTGGCCTTCAATCTCATGGGTAACCTTGTGGAGTCAGTATTCTGCTGTCTGGCCTTCAGTCTAATGGGTAACCCAGTGGGGTCAGCATTCTGCTGTCTGGCCTTCAGTCTAATGGGTAACCCAGTGGGGTCAGCATTCTGCTGTCTGGCCTTCAGTCTCATGGGTAACCCAGTGGGGTCAACATTCTGCTGTCTGGCCTTCAGTTTCATGGGTAACCCATACACAGCCAGCCTGTGACTTCCTCACCATCCTCCTTGAGGTCAGCATTCTGCTGTCTGGCCTTCAATTTCATGGGTAACCTTGTGGGGTCAGCATTCTGCTGTCTGGCCTTCAGTCTCTTGGGTAACCCAGTGGGGTCAGCATTCTGCTGTCTGGGCTTCAATCCCATGGGTAATCCAGTGGGGTCAGCATTCTGCTGTCTGGCCTTCAATCTCATGGATGACCTTGTGGGGTCAGCATTCTGCTGGCTGGCCTTCAATTTCATGGGTAACCTTGTGGGGTCAGCATTCTGCTGTCTGGCCTTCAGTCTCATGGGTAACCCAGTGGGGTCATCATTCTGCTGTCTGGCCTTCAGTCTCATGGGTAACCCAGTGGGGTCAGCATTCTGCTGTCTGGCCTTCAATCTCATGGATAACCTTGTGGGGTCATCATTCTGCTGTCTGGCCCTCAGTCTCATGGGTAACCCAGTGGGGTCATCATTCTGCTGTCTGGCCTTCAGTCTCATGGGTAACCCAGTGGGGTCAGCATTCTGCTGTCTGGCCTTCAGTCTCATGGATAAACCAGTGGGGTCATCATTCTGCTGTCTGGCCTTCAGTCTCATGGGTAACCCAGTGGGGTCATCATTCTGCTGTCTGGCCTTCAGTCTCATGGGTAACCCAGTGGGGTCAGCATTCTGCTGGCCTTCAATCTCATAGACGACCCAGTAGAATAATAACCGAGCATCCAAAGATGCCAAAATGGTGTCTGTAAATAGTACATTCATCCTTGTTAGGTTACGTACACATCTGTAGATTTCAGGTTGCAGTCGGGTGTCCAGGTACAATCACACCATCTATTAGAGATGTGCACAATGGAAAAAATGTATTTAGTTTTGGATTAATTTGTTAAGTAAATCATTTTGTTTCGTCGTATTCGTTATGTTAGAATGATTCGTTTTCTGGATTCATTTCATATATTCGAATTTGTTTTGTATACTTGTTGTAGTAATGAGGGATTCAGTGAGCGCTAACCAACACAGCAGCTGATACACTAAAAAGGAAAAACCATGAACCTTCAAATAGACAATATAAGATAGATAGTGCAGCGCTAGATGATATATGACTGCACCAGTATTTGAGGTGGTGCAATATCCCTTACTTAAATGTCAACTAATGTGGGCCACATATGTTGTATGTGACCTTCCCAAGAATTGAAAAAAGGGAAATAATGACGTGTACTCCACACGGCTTCACTTTACAATAAAAAACGCACAATATGAATGCACAATACAGTCCAGTCATCAAAGAAGCACAGATAAGTATATCTTGATAAGATCCTTATGATGCATGTAGTCCGGCGTTGTGCAGAAAAAATGAATAAATTGCACACTCACCGGAAGCACAATTTAAATTGTGCGTTTGTATCTCATACACCAAGGATCACTCCGGCTGTAGATGGAAGGAAGCTCTGAACAGGTGGTTCTGTGATGGAAGGTAACACATCTGGGGGTTCCTTATGGCAGACAGGCTCCAAACAGGATCAGCTGAATATTACTCTGGGCTTTGGGGTAGTCACCTGGTGGTCCTGAGGAATTAAATGCTCGATGTGGAGCAAAAAGGAATACCCATAGTGTAGTATTTAAATCAAATTTAAAAAGGATTTATTGTATATTAGAGCAAAAACACTTAACATGAGTATGAGGATAAAATCAATCCTTGTGCACTAAGGATATCATAAATGACACACTGACCAGCTGGTATAGAAGAGCGGCCGCCGGACCTCCTTGATCCGGCGGCTTGACGTCACGGCTAGCAGGGGCTCCTCCTTGACGTGCGTTTCGTATCACACGTACATCATCAGAAGGAATAAGAGCCATAGCTGCCGGACGTCACAGGAGCTATATATATAATGTATTGTGTGCCTGTATTCAAGTTAATTGGGTGCCATTTTGCCAAAGTCCCGCATACTGCGCATGCGCGGGCGTCCGGGCGCCATTTTCTAGTGGCCAAAATCATGTATGTATCCACCGCATGCCCAACCGTGGTGGAACATACTGTTCACAAATGAATTGGTGGATAGAACAGAAGCCTACCTTCTTCTCCTGCATGCTGTAGTCCCAGGTGTCCCCAGGTATCTTCAGAAGGAGGTGGAGAAAGCGCCGATCAATGCGGATCGGCGCCATATTCCCGGGGGTGGGCTGCATAAGTGCGCATGCGCGAATGAGCACGACAGACCGACGCCATTTTACCGTAAGTCGGTACAGAATAAATTCGAAAATTTGAAATTCGAAACTCAGAATTTCTATATTAATCTATTCTTTTATTCTCTATTCTATTCTACTCTTTTATAATTTTTTATTTTCCATTCTATTCTTTTCTGTTATTTTATTTTCTATTCTGTTACACTCTACTTCAATTTTATTCTCTTATTTTCTATTTTAATATACTCTATTCTATTCTTTTAATTTCTATTCTACTCTATTCTTTTATTTTATTCTTTTCTTTTATTCTATTCTTTTATTTTCTATTCTGTTTTGTTCACTTTTTTCTATTCTACTCTATTCTTTTATGCAGGGTCCGGGGAGAGCGCATATAGTGAATGCAGGGTGCAGGGAGAGTGGATATAGTGAATGCAAGATCTGGGGAGAGCGGATATAGTGAATGCAGGGCCCAGGGAGAGTGGATATAGTGAATGCAGGGTCCAGGGAGACCAGATATAGTGAATGCAGGGTCCGGGGAGACCGGATATAGTGAATGCAGGGTCCGGGGAGACCGGATATAGTGAATGTGGGGTCCGGGGAGACCGGATATAGTGAATGCAGGGTCCAGGGAGACCGGATATGTGAATGTGGGGTCCGGGGAGACCAAATATAGTGAATGTGGGATCCAGGGAGAGCGGATATAGTGAATGCAGGGTCCGGGGAGACCAGATATAGTGAATGTAGGGTCCGGGGAGACCGGATATAGTGAATGTGGGGTCCGGGGAGACCGAATATAGTGAATGTGGGGTCCGGGGAGACCGAATATAGTGAATGCAGGGTCCAGGGAGACCAGATATAGTGAATGCAGGTTTCGGGGAGACCAGTTATAGTGAATGCAGGGTCCAGGGAGACCGGATATAGTGAATGCAGGGTCCGGGAGACCAGATATAGTGAATGCAGGGTCCGGGGAGAGCAGATATAGTTAATGCAGGGTCCAGGGAGAGCGTATATATTGAATGCAAGGTGCAGGGAGAGCGTATATAGTGAATGCAAGGTACAGGGAGAGCAGATATAGTGAATGCAAGATCTGGGGAGAGCGGATATAGTGAATGCAGGGTCTGCGGAGAGCGGCTATAGTGAATGCAGGGTCCGGGGAGACCAGATATAGTAAATGCAGGCTTTGGGGAGACCGGATATAGTGAATGCAGATCCAGGGAGACCAGATATAGTGAATGCAGGGTCCGGGGAGACCAGTTATAGTGAATGCAGGGTCCAGGGAGACCGGATATAGTGAATGCAGGGTCTGGGGAGAGCGGATATAGTCAATGCGGGGTCCGGGGAGACCAGATATAGTGAATGCAGGGTCCAGGGAGACCGGATATAGTGAATGCAGGGTCCGGGGAGAGCGGATATAGTGAATGCAGGGTCCAGGGAGAGCGGATATAGTAAATGCAGGGTCCGGGGAGACAGGATATAGTAAATGCAGGGTCCGGGGAGACAGGATATAGTAAATGCAGGGTGCAGGGAGAGTGGATATAGTGAATGCAAGATCTGGAGAGAGCAGACATAGTGAATGTAGGATCCGGGAGACCAGATATAGTGAATGCAGGGTCCGGGGAGAGCAGATATAGTGAATGCGGGGTCCGGGGAGACCAGATATAGTGAATGCAGGGTCCGGGGAGAGCAGATATAGTGAATGCAGGGTCCGGGGAGAGCGTATATAGTGAATGCAGGGTGCAGGGAGAGTGGATATAGTGAATGCAAGATCTGGGGAGAGCGGATATAGTGAATGCAGGGTCCGGGGAGAGTGGATATAGTGAATGCAGGGTCCAGGGAGACCAGATATAGTGAATGCAGGGTCCAGGGAGACCAGATATAGTGAATGCAGGGTCCGGGGAGACCAGATATAGTGAATGCAGGGTCCGGGGAGACCAGATTTAGTGAATGCAGGGTCTGGGGAGAGCAGATATAGTGAATGCAGGGTCCAGGGTTTAGTATCACTTTAACATTTCAAGTCCACTAGGTCCTCTTCCCCAGGCAGCAGTGGCCTCGAAATGTTGCTGATTCTCTTGAGGACACTTGGCTCGGTTCATACTAGGCAACTCCAAAGCCATGTGATTTTCAATGCAACTTTGGAGTGCAACTTTCATGCAACTTTTACACTCTTTGGCACTCAAGTTGCATGAAAGTTGCATCAACGTAGTGCAGGAACCTTTTCTGAAGTCATCACGACTTCAGAAGTAATAACTGGAATGCCTGTTATAGAAAAGCACGGCATTTCATGTTCTGCAACTTCAGGTGTCACAAATTGGATCCAAAGTCGCAGGAGTGTGAATGAAGCCTAGTGTCCTGTTTTTCTCTGAACATGGTGCACTGGTGATATCTTGGACTGGACTTATTAACTTTGCCTTTACTTACACCCAGGGGCGGACTGACCATTTGGAAACTCGGGCACTGCCCGTTTTCCCGGGGTCAGTAGGGGGCCCCACGAGATGCCCCGGGTACCTTTTTCATAGGCTTTTTTGTGTTTGGGCAAGGACACAGGGGCCCCATGATCCCCTATTGCCCGGGGGCCCCATGAGTTATCAGTCCGCCCCTGCTTACACCATCTTCCATTTGGCCACAGCGCCCTCCTTTGACTGGGTCTCACTGCTTTATGGAGTGCGTTGGACTCTATGGGGGAGATTTACTAAAACTGGAGCCCTCAGAATCTGGTGCATCTGTGCATGGGAGCCAATCAGCTTCTACCTTCAGCTTCTTCAAATAAGCTTTGAACATAAAATCTGAAAGCTGATTTCTATGCAGAGCTGCACCAGATTTTGCACCATGTAGTTTTGGTAAATAACCCCCATCGTATTTATGTGTATGACTCTATCAAGCTGCCTTGTTAGGCTTTGGGTGGTAAAAATCCAAATGAACTGCTAGTGTTTATTGCCCACTGAAAGCCTAAAAAGGCAGTCGTACACATGACATGTCCACGGTGCTTTGCAATATATCTTGACTTGACTTGAGTTTGACAGGCAAGACCACCTGTCAGACTTGCCCATTGATGCCAATGCTTTCCAGTGTTCAGGAGTTGATCCTGTTGATTCCGCAACCAGGAGGCAACAGAATCACCTTGTGAACGCCTTGAAGCCACTACTCTATCGCCCTATGAAATGAAAAGCCACAGTGGGTCGCTTAGCAGATACCTATGGGAACTTAGCCTTGGAGCAACATGATGAAATCTTTGGGAAGTTGCACATTGGCCGGACTTATTCTGACTTCATCCTAGAACTAGACTGGCTCCCATGTGTAAGAGGGGCTTCATGATTGACTAGTTTTGGAACCAAAGCACAAAGTCCTACACCCGCTCCAGCTCTGCTAGAACACAATCTCGCTTGCTGAGGCAAACCTCTCCACCATCTTGTGCACTGCTCCTCCCCATATGCCTCCTCAGGACATCCCCGGCCATCAGGGGCGGACTGACAACTCATGGGGCCCCCGGACAATAGGAGATCATGGAGCCCCTGTGTCCTTGCCCACACTCAAACCACACCCAAAAAAGCCTATGAAAGGTACCAAGGGCATCTCATGGGGCCCCCTACTGACCCCGGGCCCTCGGGCAGTGCCCGAGTTCTTGAATGGTCAGTCCGCCCCTGCCGGCCATAAACCTTTATATCTGAAGGAGGAATGTCTACACAATTAAACACTTCACTGCACATTTACTAGTGTTCTGAAAGACAGTCACATCACAAGAACATACAATCCAGAGTCCCTTGACATACACAGTCAATCACATAAAGTGGACAATCCGTAGTAGTTGCAGGTGAAAGCATGTTCAGTTCCTCACAGCCATCTCCCTACAGTCTCTCCTCTACCCAGGGTCATTTATACTCACAGGACTTTGTTCTCTGTAGTTTTCTTTATTAGGTACACTTCTTCTGGGAACCTTCCAGCTTCCTCACACAGGGATCTCCAGCATGGCCTTAAAGGACTTTTGCAATCCACCCTAACCTCCACCTCCTTAAGGGACAGAATGTCTACAGCCGGCTCCTCCTGTGTACAAGTCCACTCCACCTGGCCTCCTCCCCTGTCCAGGGACCATGTGTGTTGGTTACATTCTCATAGGTGTGGGGTGTCTGGCTTCCATGCCTCAAGTCTACTGTGTTCACCTTGCTTATATGTGGCTGCTAACCCTCCCCTGACCTCACACGTGGGAAGGCTTGATCTAAAAGGGGCCTAACACCTAGTGACACTACCTGCTGTACCAGACACTATTCAGAGTCACCTAGTGGCAAAGTGGCTAACTGCACCTGCCTACATGTGTGATGAACCATCCTGGATTCTGCTTCCTGGGCAGAAAAAAAATATCCCTTTCAGTGGAGCTGTGCCCTCACGGCAAGGGTGTAATAGCATCTTTTGTCTAGAGGAGATACAGTTGTACTTACCTGATCCTCTGCTCCCCCAGTAGTGCTTCCCCATGATCTAGGGGCAAACTGTCCTTTGGCATCCTCATGTCCAGAGCAGGGCTATGGACCCTACTCTAGTCTTGATGAGATCAGGACTGTAGACCACTAGAACATGGGGGTGCAGAAGCAGCGGGGACCAGTCCAGCTGCAGGGAGGAGCGGAGAACCGGGTAAGTATATTTCCTGTTATTATTCCCTAGTCATACACTAGGAATTAACCCTTCCTATGCCTGGAGTTGTCTTTAAATCCTTGGCAATACTATATGAATTATGTTCAATTTCTTCAGCGTTTTGGGGGGCAGCATTCACTGGGGAGCATCGGAGCACGCCACAATAAGCTGTATGTGCGCCCCCGAAGGTGCAGAGAGAGAGATGAAGGCAGAAGGAAGTGTGTGCTGATATGAAAGATGAAAAGAATAAAACGTCAGCTTATCTGGCGAGCTCAAGACCATCTGTTGGCATGGAGAGCCGCGCATCACAGGTCGGGGAAGAATAATAGGCTGAGCCATGTGTAATCTATCCCCGAGCTGGACAAACACTTGGATGAATGACACTCAGCATCACACTGCGTACAACAACCTAAACTACTTGTACTTTCTGAATTCCTCCTTCAGATTCTTATTTATTTTTATTTTTCAGGTACTTCTATAGCGCCGTCAATTTATGCAGCAATTTACATATTTATTGTACATTCACATCAGTCTCTAACCCTCAAGGGGTGTACAATCTAAGGTCCCTAACCCTCAAGGGGGGTACAATCTAAGGTCCCTAACCCTCAAGGGGTTTACAATCTAAGGTCCCTAACCCTCAAGGGGTGTACAATCTAAGGTCCCTAACCCTCAAGGGGGGTACAATCTAAGGTCCCTAACCCTCAAGGGGCGTACAATCTAAGGACCCTAACCCTCAAGGGGCGTACAATCTAAGGTCCCTAACCCTCAAGGGGCGTACAATCTAAGGTCCCTAACCCTCAAGGGGCGTACAATCTAAGGTCCCTAATCCTCAAGGGGCGTACAATCTAAGGTCCCTAACCCTCGAGGGGCATACAATCTAAGGTCTCTAACCCTCGAGGGGCGTACAATCTAAGGTCCCTAACCCTCAAGGGGCGTACAATCTAAGGTCCCTAACCCTCAAGGGGCGTACAATCTAAGGTCCTAACCCTCAAGGGGCGTACAATCTAAGGTCCCTAACCCTCAAGGGGCGTACAATCTAAGGTCCCTAACCCTCAAGGGACGTACAATCTTAGGTCTCTAACCCTCAAGGGGCGTACAATCTAAGGTCCCTAACCCTCAAGGGGCGTACAATCTAAGGTCCCTAACTCACATTCATACATACACATACTAGGGACAATTTAGACAGGAGCCAATTAAACTAAAACCAGCATGTCTTTGGAGTGTGGGAGGAAACCGGAGTACCCGAACTACATCACTGACCTAATATCCAAGTACCGCCCAGCACGCACACTCCGCTCCTCACAAGACCTCCTTCTCTCTAGTTTCCTGGTCTCCTCCTCCCATGCCCGCCTCCAGGACTTCTCCAGGGTGTCACCCATCCTCTGGAACTCCCTGCCCCAACCCATCAGATTATCACCTACTCTCCTCTCCTTTAGGCGCACCCTGAAAACCCACCTCTTCAGGGAAGCCTACCCAGCCCCCTGCTAACTTGCCGACCTCCTCCACTCTTCCTACCACTCCATCCCCCACAGCTATCTCCTCCTGTGCCACCATCCCCTCCCTCCTAGATTGTAAGCTCGAAAGAGCAGGGCCCTCGATCCCCTCATGTTTTGCATTGTATTGGTATTGTTCTGTCACATGTTCTGTCCCCCTTTGTAATGTACAGCACTGAGCGAACTATTGGCGCTTTATAAATACTGTATAAGAATAATATTAATACCCGGAGGGAACCCACACAGGCACAGGGAGAACGTTCAAACTCCAGGCAGGTGTTGCTGTGGTTGGGATTCGAACCAACGACCCTGGTACTGCCAAGGCAGAAGTGCTAAAATTTAGCCACTGTGCTGCCCATAGCCATAGCTTCTTCATAGCTAAAGTGTTTCTATAGCCAACATTTTATTGTTTAGTTTTGGATGAAGTAGGGAAGAGTTAAAACCCTGTATCAGTGTATTTTGTGTTGTCTATGACCCATCAGGGAGATTTCCCTTCACATCCTGTCCTGTAGACACAACAGGAAATGAGAGGAACTCTCTACAGGTTGAGGGTAAATTTGTCCTGGGCCCATGTCCTCCTCCTTTACTGAAGCCCAGCCAAAGTATTGCAGCCAATGCAGTGGAAGTGTTCAGCCAGCAGTCGGTTCTGACAGGAGGTGGAAGGACAGACAGTCTGGCCTTGGAGGCTCCACTGACTGTTAGTGTGCCCAACTGGGCCGAATAGTCTGACTCCCCTTCCTGGTGGCCATGAGCCCCTTAAACTTACCACCCTGCTGGAGATGAGCAGCAGAACCAAGACAGTGTGGTGTCCAAGCTGGCCCATATATTCTGGTCGGACCCAGATACCGAGCCAGTGAATAAAATAGTGAGATCCACCTTTAGCCTGAATTGCTGGATAAAGAATGTATCTGCGATCTGTACTGGCCACTGTTGGGCACACTGATATCTGTATTGGTTACTGCTGGCGGAACTGAAACCTGCACTGGTTACTGCGGGGTGGGGGACTGAAACCTGTACTGATCACTGCTACAGGTATGGTCATTGCTGGGGACACTGAGATCTATACTGGTTATAGTTTAGGGCACTGCTAGTCAGCAATAGGGACCCAGATTTATATTGGTCACTGCTGATGACACTGAGATCTGTATTTGTCACTACTGGGAACACTGAGATCTATATTAGTTATAGTTTGGGACACTGCGATCCAAACTGGTCACTAATGGGGACACTGAGATTTATACTGGTCACTGCTGGTGACACTGTGATCTATACTGGTCACTTCTGGGGACACTGTGATCTATATTGGATATAGTTTAGAACAATGCAATCCAAACTAGGCACTGCTGGGGACACTGATATCTGTACTGGTCACTGCTGTGGGCACTGAGATCTGTACTGGTCACTAAACTGGTCATTGCTGGGGAAACAGATTTATACTGGTCGCTGCTGGGGACACTGAGATCCAAACAGGTCACTGATAAGGACACTGAGATCTGCACTGGTTACATTTTAGGACACTGATATCCAAATCGGTCACTAATGGTGACAATAGGATCTGTACTGGTCACTGCTGGGGACACTGGGATCTGTACTGGTCACTGCTGGGGACACTGGGATCTGTACTGGTCACCGCTGGACCTGACATTCCTCCACACCTTTGTCCAGGCTCCCGGCCACCATCCGTCCTTCTCAAGACCCCGAATCTTCCCAACCTCGCCCAGAATGTTGTGCACCACCACCTCAACAGGAAGGACTTTTTTGTGAATGGAAACCTGACACTGTGCATTCCATGTAAAGTAACAAACTACTAAGCTAACTAGAAATAGTGTCTCAAAATCAAAATCCCAGTGAGTTTGAAAAGCTCCGTAAGACCACCCCGTCTAACTTGCGGGAAAGGAAAGGGATACCCAGAGCCCCAGCCACCTGCTGATAGGACTTCTATATTGAAGGGGCACTGAAACATAAAAAAAGTCTATCGTCTCCTCCACCTCACCACACTTCACTCTTGAACAACCACGGTTCTCCGCAGAGCGATGCTTCAGGTTACCCTTCACATAGAGTCTGCCATGGAACGAGAGCCAGGCCAAATCCCCAAACTTTAAAGGGATTCTCTCCAGATTCCTCAAACGCAGACCCTCCCTCATAACCGGGCCTGGGTAATCCCTCCAGGCCAGTGGCTAGCTAAAGGAGGATTCAACAACCCTCCTCTCCAGGGCCTTCCTAAGAAGAGACTTTGTTTCTTCGTCAATCGCCACTGTCAAAGCATTTTCAGGCACGGGGCAACATTAGCCAGGAACTTATCATGTCGGACCCTCAGGCTTTTCACTAGCCCACCATTCTCCTATCTCTGCAGAAGAGGCCTAAACCAGGACTGAAAAATACCAACCCACCCAGGCGGTTCCTCTGCCAGCATACTACCAAAATTATGCTTCAACTACATCAGAGAAAAGAATACCACCAGGTTGACCACACCTTAGCCACCCATCCACCTGGGAAGGTAGGTTACAGACCTCCTAATGAGGTTCAACCTGTTCCCCCATAACAGCTGGAAGAAACAACTGTAGATCTTTGCATCTTTCCAGCTAGCAACCTTGGCATCAGCATCTTCTAGCCTGCTTACCCAATTTGCAAGACCATAATCACCAAATCTGATGCCTAAAACTTTAATTTCCTGCCGGGGCTCTGGGAAGGCATCCGCTGGCTCAAAGCCTTCGCCTTCCTCTCCCATCAAGAAAACCTCACTCTTATCCTGATTGATCTTTGAGCCAGATGCCTCAGCCATACTGTTCTATCGCCAAGACCACCACCTCCTCCTGCTGTGTCCCAGAGATGAAAACAGACATGTCCTCAGCATAGGCCATGACCAGGGGTGGACTGACAACTCATGGGGCCCCCAGGCAATAGGGGATCATGGGGCCCCTGTGTCCTTGCCCAAACTCAAACAAGCCTATGAAAAAGGTACCAGGGGCATCTCATGGGGCCCCCTACTGACCCCGGGCCCTCGGGCAGTGCCCAAATTTCCAAATGGTCAGTCCGCCCCTGGCCATGACCCTCAGAGGAGGCTCCCCAGGTATGCCCAAAGCAGGGGAATACTGACAACTCATGGGGCCCCCAGGCAATAGGGGATCATGGGGCCCCTGCGTCCTTGCCCAAACTCAAAAAAGCCTATGAAAAAGGTACCAGGGGCATCTCATGGGGCCCCCTACTGACCCCGGGCCCTCGGGCAGTGCCCGAATTTCCAAATGGTCAGTCCGCCCCTGGCCACGACCCTCAGAGAAGGCTCCCCAGGAATGCCCACACAACGGTCCGCTCTCTAACCTCCGAATGAAGGGCTCTATTGCAAGCGCATGCGAACTTAGAGTGTAAGCTCTTCTGGTGCAGAGACTGATGTGACTGGCTCAGTTGTCTCTGTACAGCACTGCGGTATATGTCAGAGCTATGTAAATGTATAAAAATAATAGTGTGTGACTGTGGAGGAGGGGACATTAGAGTGTAAGCTCCTCTGGTGCAGAGACTGATGTGACTGGCTAAGTGTTCCCTGTACAGCGCTGCGGTATATGTGAGAGCTTTAAAAATATATAATAAGAGTGTGCAATAAATACAGCGAAGAACAAGTATGTGAGGCCTCCTCCTGCCCCCCCCCCCCCCCCCCCCCCCCCCGTCTACGATGTACAATGTCCTCTTCTGTATAAGCGTTTTCCTCCCAGTCCGCCTCGTAAAGAGGATTTCGTTGGCGTTCAGACCTGAAGACGACTTGTTAGACGTCTGATGGCGCGGGTCTCCTCCGCACTCGGCGGTGAAGTGATTTTGTCCTCGGTGTACTATTATAACAGTATAATTTATAGAGGATTACAGTGCATAATAGTTATTATTGAGCATCCTTCATAACGCACAGAGAAATCAGCTTGGTGGGACGCAGATTAAACCCATTTATTAGACGGTGAAATAAAATGAGTCGCGGTCCCGCTTTGTGGCTGTGGTTTAGGATAAGCGCGGTTTTATTCTATTTTCTGTAGTTCAGCGGAATGCTGTGAAATTTCATTTCTCGCGGCTCGTCGGGGGAGGGGGGAGTGAGAAAATTCCGCCGGTTTAACAAGCTTTCGTACACAATCTCTCTATCTATTAGCCGTGGTCGGATATAGGCAGGGTCAGGTAAGATGATGATGTTTAAATCCCGTCTCTTCCGACACTCCGCTGTTAATATATATGGAAATGAGGCGACACCGAGAATAGAAAGGCCATTTCATCTACCTAAATATAGCCGGATTCCGAGCTGGGAGTAGCGGCGCTTTTGATATTCGACATCGTCCGCGCCGAGTGGGATTACCGTCGATAAATGCGAAGTTTGCGGCTTCACAAGAGCGCCTGATCCCTCAAAGTATCAACCATTGAGACACAAATTGTCTTGTTACCGGGGATTAATTCACCGCCACCAACTGGATACGGCACAATAGGTCATCTGTCATTTCCTATAGCACAAGCCAATCAGGGGGTCCCAGCCAGTAATTTATGGCCGGGACCCGCTGATCAAATGACAGAAGGGAGCTCTGTGGTGGTAAACAACACAGGGCTCTCTACAGACAGCAGTAATGTGCCATTTTTTTTCTCCCTGAAAAGCAGGGAGTAAAAAATCTGCACGTTGCTTAGTAAAAACAGCACACACTACACACAATAAACATTGACAGCACACAATAACCCTTTGATTGTCCCTAAATGTTAACCTCTTCCCAGCCAGTGTCATTAGTACAGTCACAGTGTATATGATCACTGTATTAGTGTCACTAGAGATATCGGTGTAATTTAGTCAGTTCCCACCCAGGGTCAGTGTGATGGAACCGACCCAGACTGCGCGTGGGTATTTCCGTTAGACTACCGCTTCCCCGTCCGAATACCGACAACAGACACCACAGCCGACCATACAAGACTACACGACACCAATCTTGAAGTAATCCAGAAAGTAGACTAGTTTATTTTAAAACAGATACAAGATATATACACTCAAGGGAACAATCCCCCCTCCCTGCATAATGACACAGGGCGGGGCAATCTACATTTAGTAACAAGAGACACACCAACAGACAGTCCCATCAGGAGGGAGGGCTGCTGGAGACACCCCCCCCCCCCACCAAGCCAATACACATAAACACATACATCCCATAATAGTTTGCTCCCAATCAAGACACAATAGAACAATGGGATGCAACCACATGGCATTAAACAATCTACAACCCCCCCTAGACATGTCTACACAATATTAGGACAGATCACCTTGTACCCCTAACAGGCACAGGGTGACTTACACATAAGAGGGATATGGGGAGCTGAGACAGGGGTCTCCTCACCTCTCTAAAGTGAGTTGGGTTCCATGGGCTCCCCAGCCAAAGTGACTCCCGTCACGGTCAGTTAGTGTCAGATTGCCCGCAGCACTATCACAGTTCCACTATAAGTTGCTGATCACATGAATTTTTTTTTTTAAATTCCATTATACTGTATATACCATAGCTTGTAGACGCTATAACTTGCATGCACCCCAATCAATATACACTTTTTGTTTTTTCGTTTTCTGTTTTTCTGTTTGTCTCCAACATCAAGCCCAGCACTAAGCAGCAGCAAGCATTTACAGATCCTTTAAATCTGACCCAGGGGCGGACTGACCATTTGGAAACTCGGGCACTGCCTGAGGGCCTGGGGTCAAGTAGGGGGCCCCATGAGATACCCCTGGTACCTTTTTCATAGGCTTTTTTGAGTTTGGGCAAGCACACAGGGGCCCCATGATCCTCTATTGCCCGGGGGCCCCATGAGTTGTCAGTCCGCCCCTGATCTGACCCCTTCAGTCTTGCACAGTTGTACCGCCTCCTCTCCACTTAAATGGCTTCCTCTGATTGCACTGCACACTGTGAGCTTCTCACAATGTGCATCAGAAGCTGCAGCGAGTCAGATAGATCCCCACCTCATTTCCTGACTAGAGGACATCCAGCATCTAGCTCTTCAGCCTGACTGTCCCTGGCCCTGCCCCTTTCATTCAGTGGACTCCAGTTCTTTCAATCATAGAGGCTCAGCATCAAATGTAGGAATTACCTGGGGTGGTCTGAATGCAAATACAGCCTAGGAACGCCCACTCCACCAGACTGACATCCACCCATCAAGGCATTTTAATATTATTATAACTCCGTCCACAGCTAGCATCAGGGCTTGAGACAAGTAGGTGTGATGCTTTCAGGAAGTGATGAACTGCCGGCCCCTCCCACCAGTCACAATCTGCCTGCACTGCATTGAGAAGCACAGAGTCAAGTCAATTAAGTCATCCAGTGAGGTAATCAACATCAATCAGGACAACCGATCACCAACGGGTCAAAAAGACATTCTTGAGCTCCAGTCCAGTGACTTTGCCTAGGCCGAGATGACATCATCAGAAGGAAGCATTTCTTCAGTCTCCTTCCCAAATGATCAGACTGCAACATTGTAACTTTGTAACAAATCTCCAGCTGCGAGGCTGCAGCAGGGGCTGATCTGTGTTAGACATTTGTGAACACAACCAAGAACTGCACAGGCAGCAGGATATACATGACTCTGAGCTGGCATCTCAGTAGATTATGACTCTGGGTGATGCCTGAACAAAGATGGTGCCGTCCTTCTGGTATGAAAAGCATGCTAAGGCAACGTCAGGCAGAGTACCGAGATCTCTGTGAAAGGTAATAAATACTTGGAAGTGTTATACTGACACGTTACTCAGCATCACGCTCTTCTCATATATCTGATGACTCTTTAAATACAGAAAAGTCCCGATTTCCCTTGTTCATATATGTCATGTGAAAAGCGCGCGGTGTATCCTATGATGATGTCATCGCTGTGAATAGATGGGCCGGGCAGACGGGTTTTCAGCGGAGAAATCCATTGATAGGAGGAGCACCGTGTAATGAATTGCTGCCTTTCCTGTTACTAAACATTCACAAACAAATGATTAACAAATGACATAACGTGTCAGCGCTCTTCACAAACAATTCATCACATAGTGTGCAATCCAGAGACGGCAACGCTGCATAAACCGGCAAAAATCAATTATCGATCTGTCCAATGGTGGCCATACACACTTCAATAAATGACCAATAATTCTGATTAGTCTCCTCCAATAGAAATAGTGGATCTATAGTGGACAATCCTTTTTGCGCTTGCCAAATGCACCCGTTCACACCAGTGGGACTGTGCTGCAACCATGTGCCAAATGCTTGGCTCCCAGTTGCTGGCTCAGCTTTTCAATATAAAATCCCCACTTGGGATCGCAAAAAAAAAAAAAAAGAATTGAGGAGGCAGCAGCATTGCCCCCTGAACACTTACTCAACTGCCATGGATTGCTTTTCAGATGGGGAGTCTGCTGCCAGCGTGAAAGGGCTGTGCATGAGCAGTAATTCAAACAAGGATGATGCTGTGTTTCCAGGACACAGCCCATGACACAGCATTATGGGGACTGAGCTCCAAAGCATGAGGCTGCCCCAGCAAATGTAGGACAGTTGGCCTCTGTAACATAGCAGATCAATATGTGATTTCACTTATCGAAGAAAAAAAGCATCTAAAAGGTGTTGATCCTTTGATGGGAGTTCATACAAAGTAGTGAGAGGGCAAAAACATTTGAAAAGCTCACTGGATCAGGTTAGGCTGCTGACAACAGACAAGGCTACCCCTCCAGTGGGTAACCCTGCAGGTTACCAGGAAAAACATGTACTAATGAAAGCAGCGCCAGACCAAAGATTAAAGTCTAAATTCATTCATTAGTTTGCACTAAAAAACAGACAACGCGTTTCAGAGGCCAGAATCCCCCCCCACCCCTTCATCAGGGCTTTAGTTAAAATAGGAACCTTGAGTGGGCTTGCAATGGGGATTTCCTGGATGAATCTGTACAGGGAAGCCAATTGCTGGATCGGGAGAGTTACTGGACAGCAGTATCTGCGTGAGCAATCAAGATCCTGCTCAACACATGCTCAACTGCCACTCAACACATGCTCAGCTGCCATGGATTGCTTTGCAGATGGGCAGGCTGTTTCCAGTATAGAAGGGGTCTTGTTGCTTTACTGTGTATGAGCCATAATTCATATAATTCCATGACACAGCCCAGGGCACAGCATCATCAGAATCCCCCCCCCCCCCCTTCATGAAGGCTTCAGTTAAAATAGGAACCTTGAATGGACTTGAGATGGAGCTTTCCTGGGTGAATCTGTACAGGGAAGATAATTGCTGGATCGGGAGAGTTACTAGACAGCAGTATCTGCGTGAGCAATCCAGATCCTGCTCAACACATGCTCAACTGCCACTCAACACATGCTCAACTGCCACTCAACACATGCTCAACTGCCATGGATTGCTTTGCAGATGGGCTGTCTGTTTCCAGTATGGAAGGGGTCTTGTTGCTTTACTGTGTATGAGCTATAATTTATATAATTTCATGACACAGCCCAGGGCACAGCATCATCAGGACTGAGCTCCAAGACATGGGACTATCCCAGCAAATCCGGGACAGTTGGCCCCCATGACATGGCCGATCAATGTGTGATTTCACTTATAGCCTGGAGCTGACCTTTGATGTATCCCTAACATTCCAGAGTTTGGTGAAGAAAAAAAGCTTCCAAGAGGTGCTGAGACTTTGATGGGAGTTCATACCTTGAACGGACTTGAAATGGAGCTTTCCTGTGTGAATCTGCTCAACACCTGCTTAACTGCCATGCATTGCTTTGCAAATGAGCAGTCTGCATCCAGTATGGAAGGGGTCTTGTTGCTTTACTGTGCATGAGTAATAATTCAAATAATCCCAGGACTGAGCTCCAAGACATGGGACTATCCCAGCAAATCCGGGACAGTTGGCCTCCATGACATAGCCGATCAATATGTGATTTCACTTATAGCCTGGAGCTGACCTTCAATGTATCCCTAACATTCCAGAGTCCAGTGAGGGGAAAAAAAAGCATCCAAGAGGTGCTGAGACTTTGATGGGAGTTTATACAAAGTAGTGAGAGAGCAAAAACATTTCAAAAAGCTCACTGGATCAGGTTAGACTGCTGACAACAGACAAGGCCACCCCTCCAGTGGGTACCAGAGAAAGTTACCAGGAAGAAACATGCACTAATGGAAGGAGCACCAAACCAAAAGATAAGAGCCCAAATTCGTTCATTAGTCTGCACTAAAAAACAGACAATGTGTTTTGGAGACCAGAACCCCCCTTTTCATGAAGGCTTCAGTTAAATAGGAACCTTGAATGGACTTGAGATGGAGTTTTCCTGGGTGAATCTGTACAGGGAAGCTAATTGCTGGATCGGGAGAGTTACTAGACAGCAGTATCTGCGTGAGAAATCCAGAACCTGATCAACACATGCTCAACTGCCACTCAACACCTGCTTAACTGCCACTCAACACATGGTCAACTGCCACTTAACACCTGCTCAACTGCCATGGATTGTTTTGCAGATGGGCAGTCTGTCTCCAGTATGGAAGGGGTCTAGTTGCTTTACTGTGCATGAGCCATAGTTCATATAATTCCATGACACAGCCCAGGGCACAGCATCATCAGGACTGAGCTTCAAGATATGGGACTATCCTAGCAAATCCGGGACAGTTGGCCCCCATGACATAGCCGATCAATGTGTGATTTCACTTATAGCCTGGAGCTGACCTTCAATGTATCCCTAACATTCCAGAGTCCAGTAAGGGGGGAAAAAAGCATCCAAGAGGTGCTGAGACTATGATGGGAGTTCATACAAAGTAGTGAGAGGACAAAAACATTTGAAAAGTTCACTTTATCAGGTTAGGCTGCTGACAACAGACAAGGCCACCCCTCCAGTGGGTACCAGAGCAGGTTACCAGGAAAAACATACACTAATGGAAGGAGCACCAAACCAAAAGATAAGAGCCCAAATTCGTTCATTACTCTGCACTAAAAAACAAACAACGCGTTTTGGAGGCCAGAACCCCCCCCCCCCCCCCCCCTCATGAAGGCTTCAGTTAAAATAGGAACCTTGAATGGACTTGAGATGGAGTTTTCCTGGGTGAATCTGTACAGGGAAGCTAATTGCTGGATCGGGAGAGTTACTGGACAGCAGTATCTGCGTGAGAAATCCAGATCCTGCTCAATACATGCTCAACTGCCACTCAGCACATGCTCAACTGCCACTCAACACATGCTCAACTGCCACTCAACACATGCTCAACTGCCACTCAACACATGCTCAGCTGCTGAAGATTACATTGCAGATGGGCAGTCCACTGCCAGTGTGCCACTTGTTGCTTTACAATGCATGAGCAATATTTCAAATCAGCCTGGGACACGGCATCATTGGGACTGAGCTCCAAGACCTGGGACTGTCCCAGCAAATCCGGGACAGTTGTCATAGCCGATCAATGTGCAATTTCACTTATCACCTAGACATGACCTTTGGTGTGTCCCTAACATTCCAGAGTGTCATCACCCAATTCTAAACCTCAACACTAGTTAGCTATCACTAGCAATACAACCAATCCAATCACAGCTCGGACAATGAAGAAGCATGTTTCCAGGGAAACGGACTGATGACAATTGCTCGATGCTGCGATTTCAGTCAGTTTGCGTCATGGAAAGCCCATGAATGAGACACAGATTGTTCATCGGATTCATCTTCAGTCTCCCTCCATCTATAGGAAGTCCCATCCCCAGCCTCCCCGCTCTAACGATGTGTGCTTAGGGGGTTAAATGGCGCAGAGTCATTAAGAGCTTAGGCAGTAATTATCAGGAGGTGTCAGTACAGAACATTCCATGCAGGTGACACAGCGGCCTCCGCGGCCATTATAATACCGGCTCATAATTTGTCGTTGCTAAGACTGGAGGCCTCTCTTGCTAAGCCGTTAGGCGACAAGTATCTGATATCGCGCCATTTCTGAGCTGGATGGAGGACGAATGTCATCTCTTCACAGTTTATATGTAGGAGGAAAACTGTGAACACTCTTCATAAGATTCCACAACAGCTTTGAAGAGAAACGGTCACAAAGCAAGAATTTGACTTTTACCTTGTAAGTCATTAAAACTGAACGCCTTCCCTTCAGTCTTGCACAGGCTCCTCTCCTGGGCTGAAATACTCTGATTTCACTGCACACTGTGAGCTTCTTACAATGTGCATTAGAAGCTGCAGCAAGTCAGATAGAGCCTGCCTCATTTCCTGGCTGGAGGATGTCCAGCATCATCTAGTCCTTTCCTCACCAACCTGACTGTTCCTGGCCCATCCTTTTCATTGTTATTGGGCTAATTGAAGATATTGAGATAAGAAGCCCAGGAGAACATGTCACCTCGGTGAGGTTGAGAATCCTTTTGAAATGTCCATAGACCTTTTTATCAATGACTTGTGGAACAAGAGACTTTATTGTCAGAGGTCATACATTCAAAATGACAAGGGCACATATACTACCTGTCTAGAGAAGACCATAGTCTAGAGCAGGCTTTCTCAACCAGGGTTCTGTAGAACATTAGAGTTCCTCCAGAGGTTGCTAGAGATTCCATGAGCAGTGGTGGTTTAATTTGTCACCTACAATGACCATCAATGAAAGGGGGGGTCACTTCTACAGTGACCGCCAATGTAAAGTGGCTTTCCTTTTTCTACTGACCACCAATCTAAAAGGGCACTACAGTGGCCACCAAAGTAAGGGGGCAATACACTGACCACCAATATAAGAGGATACTACCGTGGCCCCCAAAGTAAGGGGGCAATACACTGACCACCAATATAAGAGGATACTACAGTGGCCCCCAAAGTAAGGTGGCAATACACTGATCACCAATATAAGAGGATACTACAGTGGCCACCAATGTAAGGGGGCAATACAGTGACCGCCAATATAAGAGGATACTACAGTGGCCCCCAAAGTAAGGGGGAAATACACTGACTGCCAATATAAGAGCATACTACAGTGGCCACCAAAGTAAGGGGGCAATACACTGACCGCCAATATAAGAGGATACTACAGTGGCCACCAAAGTAAGGGGGAAATACACTGACCGCCAATATAAGAGGATACTACAGTGGCCACCAAAGTAAGGGGGCAATACACTGACCGCCAATATAAGAGGATACTACAGTGGCCACCAATGTAAGGGGGCAATACAGTGCCCACCAATGTAAGGGGGGAACTACAGTAACCACCAATGCAAGGGGGGATTTATTCACTGACCACAAATGTAAGTTTGCACTACAGTGACTAACAAAAGTAAGGGGGTACTACAGTAACCACCAAAGTAATGGGGGGACTATAAGTAACCAACATTGTAAGAGGGATTTCTTCAATGACCACCAATGTGAGAGGGCACTACAGTGACCATCCAAATAAGGGGACCACAGTGACCACCAGTTTAAGAGGGGCAATACAGTGTCCACCAATGTAAGGGTTATTTTTTCTCATTGACCACCAATATAAGAGGGCACTGCATTGACTACCAAAAGTAATGGAGCACTATAGTAAGCACCGTAGTAAGGGGATGCTACAGTAACCACCAATGTAAGGGGGCGCTACAGTGACCATCAAAATAAGGGGCAGCACATTGACCACCAATGTAAATGGAATTTCTTTACTGACTTCCATTGTAAGGGGCATTTCTTCATTGATCACCAATATACACTCACCAGCCACTTTATTAGATAAACCTGTTCAATTGCTTGGTAACACAAATTGCTAATCAGCCAATCACATGGCAGTAACTCAATGTATTTTGGCATGTAGACGTGGTAAAGACAACTTACTGAAGTTCAAATTGAGCATCAGAATGGGGAAGAAAGGGGATTTAAGTGACTTTGAACATGGCATGTTTGTTTCTTGCCAGACGGGCTGGTCTGAGTATTTCAAAAACTGCTGATCTACTGAGATTTTCATGCACAACCACCTCTAGGGTTTACAGTGGCAGTTGTGTGGAGGAAAATGCCTTGTTGATGTCAGAGGAGAATGGGCAGACTGGTTCAAAATGATAGAAAGGCAACAGCAACTTATGTCAATATGGACCAAAATCTCTGAGGAATGTTTCCAACACCTTGTTGAATCTATGCCATGAAGAATTAAGGTAGTGCTGAAGGCAAAATGGGGTCCAACCCGGTACAAGCAAGGTGTACCTAATAAATTGCCTGTTGAGTGTTAGAGGGCACTATAGTGACCACCAGTGTAAGAGAGCACCACAATGACCACTGTGGGTGGATTTCTTCACTGGACACCAGTGTAACTGGAAATTTTGTACTCACCACCAATGTGGGGAGGCACTTTCCCACTGATCACTAGTGTGAAAGGGCTCCACAATTTTCACAGTACGTTTTTCTTTTTTGGCCATTTTGTATTACTAGTTCTATATTGAGGTAATTGTCTTCATGAGCTGTAAAAACCTGAAGATAATTTTTATGTGCTCCTCCAGGGTATAAAGGTTGAGAAAGGTCATTCTAGAGTTTACAACTTTTGTTGTTACATTCGCATTCCAGCCTCTCTTTCCGTAATTTGACATTCCCCATCAGTGCCCCAGTCTTGAGATCTTTCATCGTTGGTGAAGGGTTTGACCCAACTCCCCAACATAAAGTCCTGAAGAGCATTTTGTAGGATCTGCTGGGAAAAGTGCCCCGTGTTCTGTACCCCTCCTGTGATTCCAGTACCGGTAATTGTTTAATAAATGTAACAAATATATATAATCAGTAAACAATTTACGGGGACTGGTGATTATGAATTATTTCAGTATCAGGGTTGGTTGGCATAAGTTCACCATGCAGATCTGAAGCAATAAATCCACTTCTGATCTCTTTATCTGAGAGCTTCAGCTCTGTTCAGGTTCATTCGGTGACCCCTTCTCTTCTGAGTCACCATCACATTTTCTGAAGTTCTGAATTATTATCTTGACTTTGACCCTCTGTCTTAGCACCGCAGGCCACTTTGATGTACACTGATTTATACCGGAGGGGATGTTATGGGAAAACATGTCATAAACCACAAGGTCGGCAGAGCTGCACTAGGCCTGGGTCCTGGGACAGTCTGCTGGAGGTGAAGGACAATCTGATAAGCAGAATTTATACCACCCATGGAGGGAAGAGTGGGTTCAATGGGGCTTTGTATTATATGCATGGTTAAGTGATACATAATACTTCGTTCATACAACTACTACAGTGAGTATTGGAGGGGGAGCCGGCTTTTACTTCCATGGACAGCTCCATTAATGTCATTTGGACGTTGGAGAACACCTAGACACCAGTCTGCAATGTGCTGAGACCCCAAATCTATGGAAAAATGATTGCAACAATGAATACGATACAATAATTAAATATACAAAGTCTTAGCTGAATTCCATCCTTCTTCTCAGTCTTACACAGTTGTACCGGCTCCTCTCCTGGACTGAAACTCTGATTTCACTGCACACTGTGAGCTTCTTACAATGTGCATTAGAAGCTGAAGCAAGTCAGACAGAGCTCCGCCTCATTTCCTGGTTGGAGGACGGCCAGCATAGGCTAACCATTTCCTTCCCAGTCTGACTGTCCCTGGCCTGCCCCTTTCATTCATTGGATATCAATTCTTTCAATCTCAGCATCACATGTACTGTAGATGTTACCTAGTGTGGTCTGCATGCAAATACAGCCTGCCTAGGAATGCCCATTACTCCAAACTGACATCCACCTCTCAAGGCATTTTGATATTTGCATAACTCCCCCTGCTGCTTGCATCAGGGCTGAGGGCTTTTGAGAGGAGTAGGTTGAAGTTATGTACTTCACCATGTCGGCCCCTCCCACAGCCGTGATCTGCCTGCATTGCACAGAGAAGCACAGAGACCCAGTGATAGCATAAGAGATTTTTCAGTTGGTGATTGGCTGGGTCGTGCCTCCTCTTCTGTTTCTTTGGGGACGTATACATTTATCTCATTGAAAAGGCCACTCCCTGTCCTCCACCTCCAGTGCTCTGTGCAGTCAGAGTGAAGCAGCCACACCCTTCATCACAAGTGTCCTCACACAGGCTTGTACTGCAGAGGAAGACAAGGGTCATGTCTGTCTCATTGCCATAACAGGACAATGTAGGTGAGAATATGAAATTCTATTGGATTTTAAAGTGAAGCTCCACCCAAAAGGGGAAGTTCCGCTTTAAGGACTATTCCCCGGCTCCCTGTCCCCCCTCCTCCTTCCTCCCTGTAGTCTTCCGGGGCATGTGACAGGTTCCAGAAGACTAAGAGACCATTCACAAGGTGCAGCAGTGGGCACCCAACTGTGAAGAGGCAAGCTGTCACAGCTGGGTGCCCACATATGGATGCTGGCTCCCGGGAGAGAGGATGACGAGTGAAACCGGCTTCAGTGAGGACACCGCTGGATCCTGGGACAGGTGAGTGGCTGTTTTTTTAAAAGTCAGAAGCTACAGTTTTTGTAATTGCTGACTTTTTTTTTAAGGTTTGACTGGACAACCGCTTTAACCACTTGTCGCCCAGCCACTGTATATATACGGCGGCAGGGCGGCACTCGCAGGCAAAACCACGTTTTAAAACGTGTGTTTTGTAAACGGCTAGGGGGCCGCCCTATCTGTCCCGCCGATCACCGCAGCAGATGTGAGTCGCCGGGTCACAGCCGGTCCTTAGCGGCTATGTCCCGGCGATCGGCGGCAAACAGTGACAGAGAGCACAGCTGCAGTAGCTGTGCTGTCTGTCACTTCCCTGTCATCTCGAGGATGAGCTGATCGAGAAAGAACAGTTTCTCTTTCTTGATCAGCCTTGTCCCGCCCAGTACACACCCCGTCCCCTAGTAAAACACTCCCCTCACTCCTATAACCCTTCCCTGCAAAATAAAGTTAACCCCTTCCTCCCCAGTGCCATTAGTACAGTGTCAGTGTTTTTTTTTTTGCACTGATCACTGTATTAGTGTTTTTGGGGATGTCAGTGACCCCAAGTCAGTACCCCCCAATGTCAGAATGTCCGCCGCAGTCCCGCAATAAGTCGCTGATCGCCGCCATAATTCGCTGATCGCCGCCATAATTCGCTGATCACCGCCATTATTAGTATAAAAAAAAACCTAAAAATCCCAGTATCTTTCCCGCCATTTGTAAACACTATAACTTTCACGTAAACCAATTAATTTACACGTATTGTTTTTTTTTTTAGCAAAGACACGGAGCAGAATGAATTTTGGCAGAAATTTATGACTAAATTTGATTTTTGCATTTTTTTTTTACTGGACATGTTTTATAGCAAAAAGTCCAAAATATTTTTTTTTTTCCTCAAAATTGTCAGCCTTTTTTTTATAGCGCAAAAAATAAAAACCGCACAGGCGATCAAATACCACCAACAGAAAGCTCAATTTGTGGGGAAAAAAGAATGTAAATTTCATTTATGTACCATATTGCATGACCGCGCAATTGTCCGTTAAACTAGCGCAGTGCTGTATAGCAGAAAAATGGCGTAAATTGCAGTATCTATACCATAGTTTGTAGACGCTATAACTTCCACACAAAGCAATCAATATACACTTATTGGAATTTTTTTTTACCAAAAACGTAGCAGAATACATTTTGGTCTAAATTTATAACCAACTTTGAGTTTACTATATATTTTTTATAGCTGAAAGTAAAAAATATTGTTTTTCTTCAAAATCTTGGCCTTTTTTTGTTTATAGCGTGAAAAATAAAAAGCGCACAGGTGATCAAATACCACCGAAAGAAAGCTCTATTTGTGTGAAAAAAAGGACGTAAATTTTGTTTGGGTGCAGCGTTGCATGACCGCGCAATTATCAGTTGAATTAGTGAAGCGCCGAGTAGCAAAAAGAGGCCTGGTCATTAAGGGGGGTAAATCCTCTGGAGCTCAAGTGGTTAGGTTTTCTCCTGAGGCCTCTATGAGCTGCAATGTGCATGGCTTCCTTTTACCTTAACTGATGAGCTCATCATCCAATTTTTTTTACATGCAGTGGCTCCTTTTTGTAGAGTAATGGCTACTTATGGTCAGGTGTCCCCCCTTCCCATCAGGAAAACTCCACCTAGTACTTGTGTGGATCTTGACTCAGCAGGTCCCTGGAAGAATGGGATCCGCCTGGTTTTGACTGGGTAGACCACGAGTTCCCCAGTCCTGGTCAGGAGTCTTGGACCCCAGGGGATCAGAACCAGGCTCCTTTCTCTTCAGAAGACCATGTGTACACCCCGTGTACTTTTCGTGTTTGCAAACTTTTTTTTATTGCATCTGGTATTTAGTTTCAAGTGAAAAAAAATGGGCCACCAAACTTGAGAAACTACAAAAAGTTGGGGAGGACAACTGATCCAATTGCACCAAGATAAAGTAGAATGGATTAGATCAGCCATTCTCTACCAGGGTTCCTCCATAGGTTGCTATGGGTTCCTTGAGCTATGGTTGGTTGACCTCCAATTTAACGGTGCTTGCATAGTTTCAGGGTCAATGCTATCTGACAAATCTAGCATCATGAACATCTTTTTAGCTGTCTGCAAGGGTGGTATTCTGACCATCACTGTAAGGGTTGCACTCTTCCTACTGACCACCAATGTAAGGGCCGATTTTCCTATTGACCCAATACATTTTAGTAGGGTTCCCTGAGGTCTGAAAATTATTTTAGGGGTTCTTATGAAGAAAATAAGGATTGAGAAAGACTAGTTAAGTTTGGGGTTACCTCACAGGTCAAAGAACAATCTGTTGGGTAATTGTCCTCTCTACGGAGACTTTCCTGACTCCTTTGTCAAGAATTTTATTGCACTGGGCTGCTGTACTCAATGGTAGGTGTGGTTGTTCTTCTGATGCATGAAGTTCAAATTCTGGTCATTTGCAGAGTTCTCTGTCGGAGTTAGGACCCCAGAGCAAGAAAAAGGAAGAATATCCCACAAGGAGAAATATAATGAAACAACAGGAAGACGTTCTGCTCCGGACAAGTGGAGACAAATCCTGCAAATCGCAGAGCCCCTTGGATGTGTCAACAAAACATGAGCGTCTGTTAGGACTCGAGGAGGGGAGACGAGATGCGGGAGATACAGGTCCCATTCAGCCGAATACAAATGCTCCCCAGCCACAGAGGATTCTGCTTACATATAAACACAACTGGGCCTGCTGACGCCTTTACATGTAGAAACACAGACCAAAAGATCTGACGTGACGACCGCCAAGGATCCCTCATCAGGTTTTTAGCAATTAAATTTCAACATTAAAAAAAAAAGAGAGAGAAAATCTGAACTGAAATGGTTTACTCTGATTTTATTGCACACTGTGAGCTTCTCACAATGCGCATTAGAAGCTGCAGCAAGTCATATAAAGCGCACTTGATGTCTTGGTTGAAGGATGTCCAGCATCATCTAGAAGATCTTTCCTCTCTAGCCTCACTGTCCCTGGCCCAGTCCTTGCATTCATTGGATTTCGGTTCCATCAATCATGGAGGCTCAGCATCACATGTAAGTGGTACTTAGGGTCATTTACATGGATCCTGCCTGGGAATCCCCAGTCACTGACTGATATCCACTCATCAAGGCATTGATGAGTATAACTTCTCCTGAGAGTCACCCCTCTCTTGTATCAGAGCGGAGTCTAGGTTCACACCTATGCAGGTTGCGTTTTCTGTATTGCGTTTTGAGTTGCGCTTTTGCACCTACATTTGGATGGGGGATTGGGGGAGGAGAAGTTGGGAGGGGAGGATTTGCAGTTACTTGTGCTTGGATGGGGGATTGGGGGAGGAGAAGTTCAGAGGGGAGGATTCAGAGTTATTTGTGTTTTGTTGGGGGATTGGGGGAGGAGAAGTTGGGAGGGGAGGATTTGGAGTTACTTGTCCTTGGATGGGGGATTGGGGGAGGAGAAGTTCAGAGGGGAGGATTTGGAGTTACTTGTGCTTGGATGGGGGATTGGGGGAGTAGAAGTTGGGAGGGGAGGATTTGGAGTTACTTGTGCTTGAATGGGAGATTGGGGGAAGAGAAGTTGGGAGGGGAGGATTTGGAGTTACTTGTGCTTGGATGGGGGATTGGGGAAGGAGAAGTTGGGAGGGGAGGACTTGGACTTATTTGTGCTTGGATGGGGGATTGGGAAAGGAGAAGTTGGGAGGGGAGGATTTGGACTTATTTGTGCTTGGATGGGGGATTGTGGGAGGAGAAGATGGGAGGGGAGGATTTGGAGTTATTTGTGATTGAATGGCTGATCGGGGGAGAAGAAGTTGGGAGGAGAGGATTTGGAGATATTTGTGCTTGGATGGGAGATTGGGGGAAGAGAAGTTGGGAGGGGAGGATTTGGAGTTACTTGTGCTTGGATGGTTGATTGGGGGAGTAGAAGTTGGGAGGGGAGGATTTGGAGTTACTTGTGCTTGGATGGGGGATTGGGGGAGGAGAAGTTGGGAGAGGAGGATTTGGACTTATTTGTGCTTGGATGGGGGATTGGGAAAGGAGAAGTTGGGAGGGGAGGATTTGGAGTTATTTGTGCTTGGATGGGAGATCGGGGGAGGAGATGTTGGGAGGGGAGGATTTGGAGTTATTTCTGCTTGGATGGGAGATTGGGGGAAGAGAAGTTGGGAGGGAAGGATTTGGAGTTACTTGTGCTTGGATGGAGGGTTGGGGGAGGAGAAGTTGGGAGGGGAGGATTTGGACTTATTTGTGCTTGGATGGGGGATCGGGGGAGGAGACGTTGGGAGGGGAGGATTTGGAGTTATTTCTGCTTGGATGGGAGATTGGGGGAAGAGAAGTTGGGAGGGAAGGATTTGGAGTTACTTGTGCTTGGATGGAGGGTTGGGGGAGGAGAAGTTGGGAGGGGAGGATTTGGAGTTACTTGTGCTTGGATGGGGGATTGGGGAGAGAAGAAGTTGGGAGGGGAGGATTTGGAGATATTTGTGCTTGGATGGGAAATTGGGGGAAGAGAAGTTGCGAGGGGAGGATTTGGAGTTATTTGTGATTGGATGGGGGATCGGGGGAGAAGAAGTTGGGAGGGGAGGATTTGGAGTTACTTGTGCTTGGATGGGAGATTGGGGGAGGAGAAGTTGAGAGGGGAGGATCTGGAGTAGAGGGAGAGGATTTGCTCTTGAAGGGGAAATTTGAGGGGTGGGAAATTTGAGGGGTAGGAAATTTGTGCTGGGGGAAAGGGGGTGATTTGGTATGTTCGCCCTGGCCACTAGATGACCTTGTCCCAGCACTGACTTTAGTTGTCCAATCATACGCCAGCAAAAAATCATTTTTATTCGATTAATTACTAAGCGGAGTGAACGGGCTCTCCTCCCTTTCTAAATCAGCCTCATTGTGAACATTTTGCTGGTGTGAAGTCAAAGAGAGAGAGCGAACGCCCGTCCTGTTCTGGATAATGAGCATCTGCTGTCTCCCTCCTATGATAACATTGCTCCTTCTTCCTCTCGTCTCTTCAGCTGTCACTCAGCATTGCAGTACGAAAGTGTTTGGCGAAGCAGACTCTGGGGACGGAAGCCACGCTGTCTGTTTACATTCCCGCCTGCCACATTGTTTCTTTTTAGATGCATTTTGCAAATATTTTATTCAGCCTTTGCTCTCCTCCACGTTCCTACATCTACATCTTCCGACTATTGATATAAAACTGCCGGCAAATTCTGAGCGGCTCGGTGTACTGAGATTTCCGGCTGCAGCCAATCACCGATGAGTATGCCGAACGACAGATCTGACCAAAATAAGCCCAATAGCTATTCACACACATTGCAATACATGCTTAAGCCGGCCAACTGCGTCAAAGTAATCCCTACATGCATGGCAGTATGTGGGAGCCAAATATCCCTGTTTATTGCATAGTCTGCTTGAAAGAGTATATAGCAGTGTGCAGGGGGCCCCCCAGAACTTCTAGTGTTAATATGTGTTACACCCCTTTAGCACCTGATGGATAAATGCATGCACTAGCTACAGGGATTTGAGCGCGGGTATATCTTGTTTGTTATCGTGTTTATTGTTCTTCCCACTGATACCAATGATGGGGCACTATTCCTCCCACTGACACCAATTATGGGACACTATTCCTCCCACTGATACCAATGATGGGGCACTATTCCTCCCACTGACACCAATTATGGGACACTATTCCTCCCACTGACACCAATGATGGGGCACTATTCCTCCCGCTGATACCAATGATGGGGCACTATTCCTCCCACTGACACCAATGATGGGACACTTTTCCTCCCACTGATATCAATGATGGGGCACTATTCCTCCCACTGACACCAATGATGGGGCACTATTCCTCCCACTGACACCAATGATGGGGCACTATTCCTCCCACTGACACCAAAAATGGGGCACTATTCCTCCCACTGACACCAATGATGGGGCACTATTCCTCCCACTGACACCAATGATGGGGCACTATTCCTCCTACTGATACCAATGATGGGACACTATTCCTCCCACTGACACCAATGATGGGGCACTATTCCTTCCACTAACACCAATGATGGGGCACTATTCCTCCTATTGATACCAAAAATGGGGCACTATTCCTCCTACTGACACTAAAAACGGGGCACTATTCCTCCTACTGACACCAAAAATGGGGCACTATTCCTCCTAATGACACCAAAAATAGGAAGCTATTCCTCCCACTGACACCAAAAATGGGGCACTATTCCTCCTAATGACACCAAAAATGGGGCACTATTCCTCCTACTGACACCAAAAATGGGGCACTATTCTTCCTAATGACACCAAAAATGGGGCACTATTCCTCCTACTGACACCAAAAAAGGGGCACTATTCCTCCTAATGACACCAAAAATGGGGCACTATTCCTCCCACTGATATCAACGATGGGGCACTATTCCTCCCACTGACACCAAAAATGGGGCACTATTCCTCCCACTGACACCAAAAATGGGGCACTATTCCTCCTACTGACACCAAAAATGAGGCACTATTCCTCCTAATGACACCAAAAATGAGGCACTATTCCTCCTACTGACACCAAAAAAGGGGCACTATTCCTCCTAATGACACCAAAAATAGGGCACTATTCCTTCCAGTGACACCAATGATGGGGCACTATTCCTCCCACTGACACCAATGATGGGGCACTGTTCCTCCCACCGACACCAATGATGGGGCACTGTTCCTCCAACCGACACCAATGATGGGGCACTATTCCTCTCACTGACACCAATGATGGGACACTATTCCTCTCACTGACACCAATGATGGGGCACCATTCCTCCCACTGACACCAATGATGGGACACTATTCCTTCTACTAATACCAATGATGGGACACTATTCCTCCCACTGATACGAATGATGGGGCACTGTTCCTCCCACCGACACCAATGATGGGACACTATTCCTCCCACTGACACCAACAATGGGACACTATTTCTTCCATTGACACCAACAATGGGACACTATTTCTTCCATTGACACCAACAATGGTACACTATTCCTCCCACTGACACCAGTGATGGGACATTATTCCTCCCACTGTCACCAATGATGGGGCATATTCCTCCCAATGATACCAACAAAGGGGCACTATTACTCCCCCTAATACCAATGGTGGGGCATTGTTTACTCCAACTGATCATGGTCCGCCCCCCCCAAAGTTTAACGGACAGTAATCTGGCCTTCTGTCTAGAAAGTTTGGAGACCCTTTGTCTAGAGGATGTCTTTTTAGAATTTTTTGCTGAAGCACTTCAACAGTAGAGGGGTTTAGGGTCTCAGGATACTTCAAAATGTAAATAGCAATCAATGGGAGAACACACTTCCTAGTAGAAAATCTTTATGGGAGCAGCATACACTACAGTCCCAGATCAGGACTTACTCAAGTCTTGCCACCCAGCATACACATGCAGATCCTCAGTTTGGGAGATAGAAGATCCTTCTCCAGACCAGGACATCAGGACAGCACCAGGGGCGGACTGACCATTTGGAAACTCAGGCACTGCCCCAGGGGGGCAGTAGGGGGCCCCATGAGATGCCCCTGGTGCCTTTTTCATAGGCTTTTTTGAGTTTGGGCAAGAACACAGGGGCCCAATGATCCCCTATTGCCCGGGGGCCCCATGAGTTGTCAGTCCGCCCCTGGACATTGTGGAAGACTCCTGGACGAGAGCAAATGGCATGGTGACAGGAGAAGAACCTTACAGCAGGCACTCCAGAGCAGGAATGGCTCCCTGGACCTTGACCCCTGTCCCTTTTATGTATAATCACACAGAACCAGGGGGTTGGGCCCAGAAAAACCCACGAACGACAACTCAAAAACAGTAGCAGAGTGAACCCCACAAAAATGTACATACAGTAATTGGTGGCAGGCAACCTGCCAACGAGTTAACCATCTAGTCAATGCTAAAACAGTTCTACACCCCAGGCCTCACCCAGGAAGGAGTGTGATAGGAAGGTATCTGTCTTATCCCTATCCAGGGCTGCGGTTAGAAACCACGGGGCCCCATACAGCCAATCTGACAGGGTCCCCCCTCAAAAAAAAAAACAGTTTAGTATCCTTCAATTATGAATGAACATCATGAGTCATTGGTACCAATCACTTATTGTGTTCATTCAGAAAAAGAAGGGGCTTGTAAATGTGACATATTTGGAGGACCCTTCCACCACTCTTCATCCTGAAAGATCATATTGTGCGTTTGCAGCTGCTGGTGGGAAGGAGGGAAGGGAAGCTGGTAGCACTGTGGGGATGGAAGCACACGGGGGGTCTGGGAATCAGGGGGAAATGTATGATGCACAGGGAGAGTGATAGGTGCACCAGGGGGGCAATTACTGGAACCAATCCCCTGTATGGCTCCAGCTGCATCAGCTGAAAGCCAGCGAAAGGGAGAGGAGAAGAAGCCAGCTTTCAGCTGCTGCAGAGGGAACCATACAGGGGAATGGTTCCAGTAAATGCCCCCCCACCATGCTGATCACCCTCCCTGCCCACATCCGATTCACCCAGGTGCATGGGCCCCTCTGCTGGCCTGGGCCCTGTACAGGAGAACTGGTGGTACCCCCTTATCCATAGCCCTGTCCCTATCTACACCTCCCACTCTTGGCCCCTTTTGTGACGCAGATTGTATTATATACGGAGCATCTGCATCCAAAATAGCCACCTGAATCTAGACACAGGCTTTCCCAATATGGCACCTGGAGCCCATGGCAAAAGATACATTGGTCCTAAGCTGGGTTTCCCCCGATGCCAACCGCTTTGACGTTGAAAGGAGAAAGTGATTTAGCAATTGTAGGATTGCTGTATCAACTAATTGCTGGATCAACTGGTCTTGTATCCATCTCCACCCCCTTTAATTTTCTGCCTTGTAAAAATAGTGGTGACACCATCCCTGTGCTGTACAGAGAGCAGAGCTGTGGAAGGAATCCATCAAGCCCCACCCACTAGAGGCTACCTGAAGAAAACTAAAGCAGGCGGCGGAGACAAGACCAGTCACCCTGCACAAGGAGAGAGAGCAGCAGTGAGCATTCTTTATTACAGGAACAGGGGCGGACTGACAGCTCACGGGGCCCCCGGGCAATAGGGGATCATGGAGCCCTGTGTCCTCACCTATACTCAAGCTACACCCAAAAAAGCCTATGAAAGGTACCAGGGGTATCTCATGGGGCCCCCTACTGACCCCGGGCCCTCGGACAGTGCCTGAGTTCCCAAATGGTCTGTCCGCCCCTGTACAGGATGCTCACTGGAATACTGCACAGATCTGGAAAAAATACACAAAGCACATCGAGATTCAAGACGAACGCACATGACCAATGGATTTACATAAAATGTACTTATCTCTGAGTTCAGGTTTAAAGGAGGAAATGACCTATACAGTCCCTGGGCTTCCATAGTGGGTGTACAATGTGGAGTATGCAGGACAGGGGCATATTTACCACAAGGCATTTGCCTAGGGTGGCATTTTTCAGGGGGAAAGCAGCATTTTTTAGGGGGGCAGCGCCGCTCCCCAGAAGAAGGAATGGAAGAAGGGACACATGCAGTATAGGGACCAGGTGGGATCCAAGAGAGGCTGCGGGCTGCTTGATGGTGTATGAAGAGCCTGACTCTTGTTCCCGAGGATGTTCAGAGCTGTGAAGGTGAGTGTCTTCTCTCTTTTGCCGGGGTGGGGCTGGGGTGTCCACAGGGGTGGACTGACAACTCATGGGGCCCCTAGGCAATAGGGGATCATGGGGCCCCTGTGTCCTTGCCCAAACTCAAAAAAGCCTATGAAAAAGTTACCAGGGGCATCTCATGGGGCCCCCTACTGACCCCGGGCCCTCGGGCAGTGCCCGAGTTTCCAAATGGTCAGTCCACCCCTGGGTGTCCAGTATATGGGTGGTGGTGGTAGTGGAAGGCTCTCTCGGGTGGGGATGGGGGGGTGTTGTTGGACAATGTCAGGCTCTTTTCGTGGGGGGGGGGTTGGTTGGTGTCAGGGTTTCTCCATTGATGGAGGGGGGGGGTCAGTTTTTGTGTTGCCTAGGGCAGCACATAGGGACCATATAACCCTTTATACACCTCTGTATTTCAGCAGGGTTCCCTATAGTAGACGTTCAGGTCATAACATATGCGGTATCACAGCCATCCATCTTCCTTCTTACACCGGTAACATATGTCAAACAAACCCACAAGATTCGGCAGGGAGCGGAGAGATAAAATTCCAAGCGTCCAAGAATTCGCAGCTGGCAGCGCCCCACCGTAAAAAGGGTTAAACACCTGAAGGATTACAAGTTCAAACTTGATTTTTTTTTTTTTCATCCAACTTCACACAAAGAAAACTAGTTTTCCTTCCACCAGGAAACAAGTAACAAAGCGAAAGACACTTTTCTTTATGATTAATAATTAAATTTGGCAGCGGGCGTAATCCCCAGGTTTACCGTCTGTGTATACGCATTGTACCCGCGCGCAGATGGAAGCGGGGCCCAGGCCAATAACGCGGTGAAATATTAAGAGGGGATTAATTCAGGAGAGATCAGAGCAAGCCATGAGAAATGTGATCCCGCCTGGAACATCTGGCTCGTATTAAAGCCGCTATTCCCCGGTTTTATCTTAGGAGCTGGCAATCATCGTTAGAATTTATACGTGCCAAACGGAGCAGCTCTCTCCGGAGCCCCATCCACCCACCGTACATGCCGAGATCTCCGACCGAATCTTAACTACCTTCAGCCGGTATGAGGAAGACAACCCTGTAGACTCCAGAAAACTCAGGATGAGCTGAGTGCAGGGGCGGACTGACCATTTGGAAACTCGGGCACTGCACGAGGGCCCGGGGTCAGTAGGGGGCCCCATGAGATGCCCCTGGTACCTTTTTCATAGGCTTTTTTGAGTTTGGGCAAGGACACGGGGCCCCATGATCCCCTATTACCCGGGGCCCCGTGAGTTGTCAGTCCGCCCCTGGCTGAGTGATTTGAGCAAAATTGATTTTGTTACAAATTTATCCATTTTGATCATCAGCGAATTTTCATGGAAAATTTCACTTTGATGCTAAGATAAAAAAAAAATCTAGTCTTTTATTTTCTGTTTATTTAGGGAAGTCTTTCTTGAAGAGGTTCTAAAGTCTAACCTTTTTTTTACCCTAATGCAGTCACTGCATTAAAGTGCTAATAAAGTTAGTTTTATACCTTGTACCTGTATAGAGCTGGAGGTACGGAGAATATCTCTTGAAGGTGAGCCATTTTGGAGATATTCACAGCTGCCGGAACAAGTGGTATGTGCAGGGCGCTCTGGATTCAGGGCACACTGAGTCTGCTGTCAGTGCAGACAGCACTGTGCTACGATCATCAGTCCCATGCCATTCAAATGGCCGCAGAGTGCAAACCCGTAAGGAGGACTAGGTGAAAATGGAAATGATATTATTAGTGGTCATTGGAAGAAGGGCTTCCCTTACCCAATAGTCAATGGAAGTAATTCTCCTTACATTGGTGGTCAGTGGGAAGAATGTCCCTTACACCGGTGGTCAAGGGGAGAATGGACCCTTTATATTAGTGGTCATTGGAAGAAGGGTCCCCCTTACAATGGTGGTCATTGGAGAGAATGCTCCTCACATAATGTTGGTTGTGTCTAATTTTTTACACTTTTTTGGTGAATGAGTAGGGTTACTATGTACCTCATATTCACTTGGGGGGGGCGGGATCTGGGGGAATCTTCTAGAATCCGATAATCCCCCTGCCTTCAGACCCCCTCAACCACTTCCCAGGGTTGTGGAGAAGTGGCCCTTATCCCCATCAACATGGGGACAAGGTGCTTTGGGGGAGAAGCCCATCTACCCCAAAGCACCCCCCATGTTGAGAGCATGTGGCCTTGTATGGTTCAGGGGGGCTCGTTCGCTCCCCCTTTCCTGACTTTCTCCCCAATTACTGTCCTCAGTTGCCCCCACACACAGTGCCCCATTACTGTCTTCAGCTCTGCCTCACCACACCCCATTACTGTCCTCAGCCCCCCCCCACAGCGTCCCATTACCATTCTTAGTCTCCCCCCCACAGCGCCCCATTACTGTCCACAGCCCCCCCCACAGTGTCCCATTACCATCCTCAGCCTCCCCCCCCACAGCGCCCCATTACTGTCCACAGCCCCCCCCCCCACAGCTCCCCATTACTGTCCTAAACTTTCCCTGCCCCCACAGTGCCCCATTACTGTCCTCAGCCCCCTCCACCCCCACAGTGCCCCATTACTGTCCTCAGCTCTCCCCATTAAAGTCCTCAGCTCCCCCTCACAGCACCCCATTACTGTCCTCAGCTCCCCCTCACAGCACCCCATTACTGTTCTCAGCTCCCTCTCACAGCTCCCCATTACTGTCCTCAGCCCCCTCCACCCCCACAGTGCCCCATTACTGTCCTCAGCTCTCCCCATTAAAGTCCTCAGCTCCCCCTCACAGCACCCCATTACTGTCCTCAGCTCCCCCCTTACAGCACCCCATTACTGTCCTCAGCTCCCCCCTCACAGCACCCCATTACTGTTCTCAGCTCCCTCTCACAGCTCCTCATTACTGTCCTCAGCTCCCCCTCACAGCTCCCCATTACAGTTCTCAGCTCCCCCTCACAGCTCCCCATTACTGTCCTCAGCATCCCCTCACAGCTCCCCATTACTGTCCTCAGCTCCCCCTCACAGCTCCCCATTACTGTCCTCATCTCTCCCCATTATTGTTCTCAGCTCCCCCTTACAGCACCCCATTACTGTTCTCAGCTCCCTCTCACAGCTCCCCATTACTGTCCTCAGCTCTCCCCATTACTGTTCTCAGCTCCCCCTCACAGCTCCCCATTACTGTCCTCAGCTCTCCCCATTACTGTTCTCAGCTCCCCCTCACAGCTCCCCATTACTGTCCTCAGCTCTCCCCATTACTGTTCTCAGCTCCCCCTCACAGCTCCCCATTACTGTCTTCAGCTCTCCCCATTACTGTTCTCAGCTCCCCCTCACAGCTCCCCATTACTGTTCTCAGCTCCCCCTCACAGCTCCCCATTACTGTCCTCAGCTCCTCCTCACAGCTCCCCATTACTGTCCTCAGCTCCCCTTCACAGCTCCCAATTACTGTCCTCAGGTCCCTCTCACAGCTCCCCATTACTGTCCTCAGCTTCCCCTCACAGCTCCCAATTACTGTCCTCAGGTCCCCCCATCCATCGCCCCCTCATCACCCCTCCTCCTGTCTTACAGACAGTGCAGAGGGCTGGAGACACAGCGAGTCTTGTCATTGGGCAGGAGTTGCAAGCTGGTGATTGGTTGCTAGGACTGCCCTGCATCCTAACAACCAATCATCTGCTGTTATCTCAGGCAGCCCCGCCCTCTACCCAGAGCTGTCCTGCCTCCCGCAGACATCTCCCAGAGCTCTGGTGTTCATCCCATTGCTGTGCATGGGCAGCTCATTTAAAGTGTGCTTTAGATACGCATTAACATCACCATTCCATTGACTCCAATGCGCTTTGCCAAAACGCCAAGTTTTACTAAAATCTCTTGGTTTTGAGCAAAATTTTAGGAAAAGGAACACCCTTAATTTCTTTCCCCTCTACCTAATACATTCCAGGAGGTTACTTTATTTTTGTGGCAAATGAATCGAGATGATTGTTCTTTAATCTTCGGCAGCCAAGAGATTTTTTAATAAATATACAGAATCATTCTGGCTAGAAATCGTTTACTAAACAGACTCTCCCATTGCTGTCCTTGAGGGGATGGGATAAATAATTTTCATAAATTCATCAATTTCTTTCCCTGAGATTGGATCACTAAGGGGGTACCTAAGGACTGCACAGACATACAATTGTCTTCTCATCCAGTTGTGACTGGCCAGATTATATAAAGTTCATCTTGTAAAGAACAATTATTAATAAGGTACACTCCTATCTCCAGAGAACAATATCTTTGTACATTTTAATCCTCTCTTGAAGGGTCTTATAAATTATGTGACTATTGCAGTGTTCTGGGCTATACGATGAAGAAATAACAAAATAAATTTATGTATAATAATATATCAGTCATGATAAAAGCATAATGATCTGTTATTCTGTACAAAAGCTTGTTATTAATAATAAATGTAACCTCCAGCCTCCCTTCAGTCTTGCACAGTTGTAGTGGCTCCTCTCCTGGACTGAAATGGCTTCCTCTGATTTCACTGCACACTGTGAGCTTCTCACAATGTGCATTAGAAGCTGCAGCAAGTCAGATAGAGCTGCCTCATTTCCTGGTTGATGGACATCCAGCATTATCTAGCCAATGCCTCCCCAGCTTGACTGTCCCTGGCATTCCATTCATTGGATTTCAGTTCTGTCAATTATGGCAATTTCAGCATCACATGTGGGAATTACTGAGGATAGCCTGGATTCAAATACAGCCTTCCTGGGAACACTTACTTCTCCAGACTGACACCCACCCATCAAGGCATTTTGATATTTACATAACTCCTTCCATGAGCCAGCCCACTGCTCTCTCATGCTCTTGAGAGAATGTTCTTCTAGACTCACCATTACGCTGGTCATGCTGATGGACATTTCATCATTCCATAGAACTCCATGAAACTCATGGAGTTGAATGGTCCAAAGCAATCTGCCATCTGCAACTTTAAGTGTTTCCTTATTTTGGTCAAATGGTCAGAAATCTGGTAGAAATCTCATCTTTGTGTTACTGACCACTAGTCAAGGGTTGCAAGTGTGGTTGAACCATCCAATGCCATGTGATTGTTTGTTTGATTAAAAGTTCCTGGAAGCCCCAAGAATTGATGCACAGTGTGGAGTTTCTCCAAGAGGAGAGATGAGAGAGGAAAAAGGAGTGATAAAAAGACACACGGGATCCACATAGTGCAGTAAAATATCAAAATTAAGCTTTTGGATTGTGTATTCCCATCTGTGAGGTTGCAGGATGCCCATGTAGGGATCAATTAACATAAATGAGGAACTTAGATGGAACATTAATGTCTCCACGCAGGGTATGGCCACTCTGAATGCTTGCCGGGTGTTGTGGATGGTCCTATACTGTGTTGTAGCTGGATCCTGGTACAAAATACAATGGAAGGCTTTTGGCCCCAAAGGTTGGTTGTGAGAACAGTAGAGATGACCATGTGCAAAGGTGATGCTTGAGAACTATTTCTTCAAAAGGTTGTTGTTGATTGGTCATAAGATGACCAAAAACATGAAGCTCTTGAATAAATAGTTCTCATGAGATGACCAACACCCATCAACTTTTTGAAGAAATAGTTCTCATAGGATGGCCAGTACTCCTTTGAAGAAATAGTTATCAGAAGATGACCAATACACATCAACCTTTTGAAAAATAGTTATCATAAGATGACCAATACACATCAACCTTTCGAAGAAATGGTTCTCATAGAATGACCAATACACATCAATGTTTTGAAGAAACAGTTCTCATAAGATGACCAATTCTCCTTTTGAAGAAATAGCTATCATACTATGACTAATATGCATCAACATTTTGAAGAAATAGTTCTCATAGAATGACCAATATTGATTAGCCTTTTGAAGAAATGGTTCTCATAAGATGGCCAATAAACATCAACCTTTTGAAGAAATAGTTCTCATAAGATGACCAATACATGACAATTTTTGGAAGAAATAGATCTCATGAGATGACCAATATGCATAAACATTTTGAAGAAATAGTTCTCATAGAATAACCAATATTGATTAACCTTTTGAAGAAATAGTTCTCATAAGATAACCAATACACATCAACGTTTTGAACAAATAGTTCTCATAAGATGACCAATACTCGACAACCTTTTCAAGAAATCATTTTCATAAAATGACCAATACTCAGCCTTTTGAAGCAATAGTTCTCATAAGACGACCAATAAGCTTCAACCTTTTGAAAAATAGTTATCAGAGGATGACCAGTGCACATCAACCTTCTGAAGAAATAGTTCTTATAAGTTCACCAATACACATCAACTTTTTGAAGAAATAGTTCTCATAGGATGACCAATACATATCATCTTTTTTAAAGAAATAGTTCTTATAAGACAACCAATACACATCAAATTTTTGAAGAAAGAGTTCTCATACGATGACCAATAAACATCAACCTTTTGAAAAATAATTATCATAAGTGGACCAATACCCATCAACCTTTCAAAGAAATAGTTCTCATAAGATGACCAATACACACCAACATTTTGAAGAAATAGTTCTCATAAGCTGACCAATACTCAGTTGGAGGTGAGATCAGTAGAGGCGCCCATGTGCAAAGATCATGCTTGAGAACTGTTTCTTCAAAAGGTTGTAGTTTAATTGGTTACAAGATAAACAAAAACATCAACTTATAGTTCTCAGAGATGACCAACACACATCAACCTTCCGAAGAAATAGTTCTCCTAAAATGACCAAGACTAATTTACCTTAGTTAATAGTTATCATAAGATGACCAATACACATCAACTTTGTAAAGAAATAGTTATCATATGATGACCAATACACACCAACCCTTTGAAGAAATAGTTCTCATAGGATAACCAATATATATCAACATTTTGAAGAAATAGGTTTCATGAAATGACCAATGCTCAGCCTTTTGAAGCAATAGTTCTCAAAAGATGACCAATAAACTTCAACCTTTTGAAAAATAGTTATCAGAGGATGACCAGTGCACATCAACCTGCTGAAGAAATAGTTCTTATATGATGACCAATACACATCAACTTTTTGAAGAAACAGTTCTCATAAGAAGACCAATACATATCATCTTTTTTGAAGAAATAGTTCTTATAAGACAACCAATACACATCAAATTTTTTAAGAAAGAGTTCTCATACGATGACCAATAAACATCAACCTTTTGAAAAATAGTTCTCATAAGATGACCAATACACACCAACATTTTGAAGAAATAGATATAAGCTGACCAATACTCAGTTGGAGGTGGGATCAGTAGAGGCCCATGTGAAAAGTACATGCTTGAGAACTGTTTCTTCAAAAAGTTGTAGTTTAATTGGTTACAAGATAAACAAAAACATCAACTTATAGTTCCCAGAGATGACCAATACACACCAATCTTTTAAAGAAATAGTTCTCATAAGATGACCAACACACATCAACCTCCTAAAATGACCAAGACTCATAAACCTCAGTTAATAGTTCTCATAAGACGGCCAATACACATCAACTTTGTAAAGAAATAGTTCTCATAAGATGACCAACACACATCAACTTTGTAAAGAAATAGTTATCATATGATGACCAATACACACCAACCTTTTGAAGAAAAAGGTCTCATAGGATGACCAATACACATCAACTTTTTGAAGAAATAGTTCTCATACTATGACCAATACACATAAACCTTTGAAGCATTAGTTCTCCTAAGATGACCAATACACATCAACTTTTTAAAGAAAGAGTTCTCCTAAGATGACCAATACACATCAGCTTTTTGAAGAAAGAGTTCTCAAAACATGACCAATACACACCAATCTTTTGAAGCAATAGTTCTCATAAGATGATCACTACACATCAACTTTTTAAAGAAAAGGTTTTTCTAAGATGACCAATAACCATAAGCTTTCTGAAGAAAGAGTTCTCGACCTAAGATGACCAGTACACATCAACTTTTTGCAGAAACAGTTCTCCAGCATGTCCCTTGCATGTGGGTTCCTCTGCTGAACCTACCTCCAATATTTGGGACTAAAACCTTTCTTTAAAGTTGGTACATGTATGACTCAGATCAAGGATGTCTAAAAGCATGTTGCAAATTTTCCGGCAATAATTTTTGATGCTCTCATAGTTTTTTTTTGTTCTGGTCCAGCCCTAATATACACTTTGACCTCCGTAGAGATGAGTAAGATAATCAAATTTGCCCAAATCAAACCCAAAACTCTCTTAATCACCAACTGCAAAATGGTAATTGTTCAGCTAATATATAACCAAAAGGGAAAGAGCTCAATGGATAAGCCATTAGCTAAGTACATCATACAAAAGTTTCACAGTGCTCAGTTCTGTTAGCCATCAAACTGAAATCTATTATAATAAAAAGCAGGTTGTATCCATTATTGGATCAACAGGACTAAACTGGGATCCTCTGAATTGTTATGTTACAGGGCCAGAGCCAAAGGAAAAGCATACCAACCCAGCACATTTTACCATAACTTCAGATCTCACCTTCATTAGGTACCCAACACGAACAATTCCTGATGTGTCCCATAATCCTCTCTGATCCTCCTGAGAGGGGATGTAAGATGGCGGGGCCACCGAGGTCGCTGGAAGATGAGTAATGAATGCGAGTCATGTCTGGTTTGTGTCTTCTGGCACATCAGTAACTATCTCCATGTCCATTTGTCCTCCTCCATCATGTGCACCTCATTAAAATAGCTTTTCTCTTAGCGCACACATCAAATTCGGATGGAGCGATTATCACAAAGTTCCTGAAGTGCGGCTCAGGTGATAACGGGTCAATTTCAAGGGCAGATAGTATTGACAACAGCTACATCCTTCCCCAGGAGACTCCGAAGATGAAGCTATAACTTCAGAAACCCAAATATGAAATACCGACGGAGAGGGACTCTGGACTCAGAACATGACTTGTGTCCATAAAGCCTCCTGCCGTCTACATGGATATTGATTTATTGAAGAGGCAGTTGCCTTTGAAAGAGTCAGGGGATAAAAGGATTATGTACTTCTCAACTGTCCTTCCTGTGCACCGAAATCCACCTTTTTATTATCGGATGCTGGACCACACACAGGCTATAGAAGGGAATAATAATAATAATTTTTTATTATTATTATTTAGTATTGTTGTTGTTATTATTTATTTATTACAGGTATTTATATAGCACAGACAATTTACACAGCCCCTATTATTATTAATATTATTATTCATATTAATACTCTATCAGACCATAAAATATAAAACTAAATATCAACCACAGGGCTGTTTTTATCATTTATATCCTCCAGTTCTCTCAAATAGGGATGAGCTGTATGTGACATTCGGCTCGAACATTGGCTGTTCGTGTGTTCAGCAAACACATGAACTGTTGTTCGCCAGCTGTTCACCCATGGTGTGCCCCAGAATGCACTGCGCACTGACACTGCATTGTGATTGGCCACAGCAATGCACCTGATCACAGGTCAGGTGCAATGCTTTGGACCACTCACAGCGCATGATGATGTTACCTTGTGACATCATCACACTATTTAAGAACTGTCATCCTGGCGCAGCTGTCAGACGGCAGGAGCCAGCGTCGAGAGCAGAGCATTTTTTGTATCATTATTTTGGGTCGGCAGTGGTGGTGGGCATCATGATTGACGTTGGATCTAATTTGGGGGACATTTTTAAAATTTTTGTTTTTAATAGAGGACTTGTCAAAGACTGTCTATGTGTCATTTTTACACTACGCTTTTTTTTGTGACTGGGTAGCGGTACCATGTACCCCATACTCATTCACATAGGGGGAGCAGGATCTGGGGGCCACTTGGTAAAGCCCCCCACTCGTAGACCCCCACAACCACCGGCCACAGTAGTAGGGAAGAGGACCTTGTCCCATCAACATGGGGACAAGGTGCTTTGGTGCTCCCCAGTGCCAAAGAACCTCCCCCATGTTGAAGGCACGTGGCCTGGTATGGTTCTGGAGGAGGGGGGTGCTCACTCATCTCCCCTTTTCCTGACTTGCTGGGCTGCATGCTCAGATAAGGGTCTAGTATGGACTTTTGGGGGGACCCCGACCCACTTTCTCTGGTGTGGGGGTTCCCCCTCAAAATCCATACCAGACCCGAAGCGCTTCGTGTAAATGGGGGAGGGGTGATGTTTTTGCTTTTATTTTTTAATTGACAGGCAATGCCAGCAATTCTTTTTACATTCAGCTGTCAGCGGGGAATCCCGCTAATGACATCGACTAGGAAGGGGTTCACATCTATGGGCAATCAAAGGGTTAACTGTGTGCCTAACAATGTGTAAAGTGTTTACCGTGTGCTGATTTTACTAACGCCCTGTACACACGATGAGAATACCAAATGATTGTCCTTTTTTTCAATGCTATCTCATATAGAAAATGAAGAGGTTACTAAAGTCACACAATTTCTTGTACAACAAAATACAAATTTGATAGTGATGTAATGTATTGTGTTTGTGTTTGTATTTTCAGATGAAAACAAAAATTGTATGATCGTATTTTTCGAATGGTTTTCTGGTCATGTGTCCTAGGCTTGAGGAATGTGCCAAAGCAGGGAAACAAAAACAGGTACATACCCATTGTCAGGACAGAGTTCTGTGTTGTTTACAGTCACAGAGCTCTGTCTTGTCATCCGCTTCACTTATCAGTGGGTCCTGGCCATCAGTCATTGGCCGGGACCCGCTGATCGCTTTGTGCTGTAACTAATCTCAGCACAACCGGGGCTGTGGTCACGCGCACGCCCCCTACCTGGAACAGTTGGGTGATGTATCATATACTGTATGTGATCCTGCACAGAGAGGCTGCTTTGCCAGCGTATATCCTTGTGATAGCCCCAAAATAAACCATTGCTTCCATCCATATAGAAGAAAAATATATTTGAAATATATTTGAAAAATATTCTCCCCAAATATATTGACATATATTTGAAATACTACAATTTTGGCCATATTCAATGTATTTCAAAATATATTTCAATATATATAAACTGCATGTTTTTATTACAAAATATATGAAAAATATTTTTTAAAGTACGTTTCAAATATACTGCATGTCTTTAAAAATACAAATCTACATTTTTGGAATGTATTTACAAATATATGTAAAAATATATGTTAGAATGACTTTTTTTATATGTTACAAAAAACTGAAGAATATATTTTTAAAAAATATATTTTTAAAAATATATATTTTTTAAATATATTCTTCAGAAATTTCCATAGTTGGTGAACTTGAGATTGAGGTGAGAAAATGGGAGGGCTTATAGCAGCACATAGTGTGTGCTGAGATGCCCACATGGAAGAAAAATATATTTGAAATATATTTTTAAAATATTCTTCCCAAATATATTGACATATATTTGAAATGCTACAATTTTGGCCATATTCAATATATTTCAAAGGACAGAAAAAAATTTCTGAAGAATATATTTAAAAAATATATATTTTTAAAAATATATTTTTTAAAAATATATTCTTCAGTTTTTTGTAACATATAAAAAGTCATTTTAACATATATTTTTACATATATTTGTGAATACATTCCAAAAATGTAGATTTGTATTTTTAAAGACATACAGTATATTTGAAATGTACTTTTAAAAATATTTTTCATATATTTTGTAATAAAAACATGCAGTATATATATATATATATTTATATATATATATTGAAATATATTTTGAAATACATTGAATACGGCCAAAATTGTAGCATTTCAAATATATGTCAATATATTTGGGAGGAATATTTTAAAAATATATTTCAAATATATTTTTCTTCCATTTGGGCATCTCAGCACACTCTATGTGCTGCTATAAGCCCTCCCCTTTTCTCACCTCAATCTCAAGTTCACCAACTATGGAAGGTTCCCAGGTATTCTAATGATTCTGCAGTTTATACTCCTTTCAAGGCTCCTCTATATGTCTGACTTCCTCCTGTATATTGTTACGAATCGCCAATGCAGATGATGTTCCTCTAAAATGATCCAGATTGAGTCTTACAGTAATACCCCCTCTCAGGTCCCCACGGCGGGCCGTCTGCAGGAGGAGAGCCGAATCCTGGATTATTTTTACTTTGTTATACCATATTCTTCGAGTGTTGTTTATATAATGAAAAGTTGTTTAGGGGAACACAATGGGATAATTCAGCACAGAAAATGTCCACGCAGGAGTTTCGGTTTATTTTGAATGGCGCAGGAAATTGTAGTTTTGTGGCTTTTGGAGAAATGTAAAAATAGAGGCGAGAAGAATGGAGGGCGCTAAGAATAGGAGGCTTACATGACAACGGCTCCTCCAGGAAACTGAGCCACTCCACAAAGGACAGAAAAAAAAAAAAAACAGGAAAATTTAAAAAGCCGAATAACTCGGTCCAGATGGCAAGAACGTCGGGAAGAGGATTCCCAACTCTTGTCTTCTTATCAGTAAATGAAGTTTGTTGAATTTCTCAGATACTTTTCATGAACTCAATCTCTTTGTGCTGCCGAGGAGGGAAAAGAGTTCTCCAAGTTGGTCAAGTAGTTCCAAAATTTACAAAACACTTTCTAGAGTCATAGGGAATGGTTTGCTGAAGAATACGCACATACCCCATCGCGAGGATGTGAGGATAAAGTAGATCTAAGAACTCAATCATACTCTTGCAGGTGCTCAACTGGGGGTCCTAGGAAACGTGAGTGGGGGCATCAGGTGGAATCCACATAATGGGGGTCATGCCATGAGCAGTGTGTATTTAGTTTATGTGTTGCCCTAGCCAACACTAAAATTGGATGCCCCCCCACCCCACCAGCATCCCACACTGACCACTGCCACCACCACAGCTCATCACCACAATCCAACCATCCTCCTGATGCCTCCATATGTCACCACCACCAACCAACACACATCCCCCACAACCCCCCCAACTCCCCCCCTCCCCCGCCATGACCACCCGATTCATGGACTAACCTCCATCTGGACTATTCATGGACTAACCTCCATCTGTCACCACCACAAACCAACATACATCCCCCACGACCCTCCCCCGCCATGACCACCCGATTCATGGACTAACCTCCATCTGGACTATTCATGGACTAACCTCCATCTGTCACCACCACAAACCAACATACATCCCCCACGACCCTCCCCCACCATGACCACCCGATTCATGGACTAACTTCCATCTGGACTATTCATGGACTAACCTCCATCTGTCACCACCACAAACCAACATACATCCCCCACGACCCTCCCCCGCCATGACCACCCGATTCATGGACTAACCTCCATCTGGACTATTCATGGACTAACCTCCATCTGTCACCACCACCAACCAACACACATCCCCCACAACCCCCCCAACCCCCCCTCCCCATGACCACCCGATTCATGGACTAACCTCCATCTGGACTATTCATAGACTAACCTCCATCTGTCACCACCACAAACCAACATACATCCCCCACAACGCTCCTCCGCCATGACCACCCGATTCATGGACTAACCTCCATCTGGACTATTCATAGACTAACCTCCATCTGTCACGACCACCAACCAACACACATCCCCCACGACCCCCCAACTCCCCACCCCTCCCCCACCATGACCACCCGATTCATGGACTAACGTCCGCAATGGAAGAAGCAGCCAGACATCCCATCACCCTCCAGCAGTGTGCAACCTCCTCCAGATCTCATGGTTGACCTGACCAGGTCCCCATGAGATCTGGACTAATCTCCATCTGTCACCACCACCAACCGACACACATCCCCCACCGACCCCCCACCCCAACTCCCCCCCTCCCCCGCCATGACCACCTAATTCATGGACTAACCTTAACATCCACAACAAAAGAAGAAGCCGGACATCCCATCACCCTCCAGCAGTGCACAACCTCCTCCAGATCTCATGGTTGACCTGACCTCCCCCTCCACCCCAAAAATTGCCACCCTAGCACTTTGTTTGCCTCAACGTAAATACGTTGCTGACCATGAGCCATGGGGGGGACCCAAAAAAAAACAAAAAGTGTTTAGTTCCCCTGCTTTTGATGAGAGCAGCCTTACCAGAACCACTTTGCTGTATCGCAGTCTGATGGATCTACTGATAAATTTAGTTCAGAGCCTTGGTTTTATTTTGTTTCAACCCAATCAAAATGGCCCTGATATAGCATGCGTTGATGCACAGTGATGCATTGTGTTCATGATGGCACAAAGCATAGGCAAATGAGTCCTGGGATCCAGCATATACAGCTAATTCACTACAAAAAGTGGGTTTCTTGGTGGAGCATACTTTGTCATTCCTTGACATACCTAGATTTGTCTCTAATGGTTTTGTGGCTTTCATTAACCCCTTGTCTACCAAATATCTTGGTATTCATGGGGTTAAAACATGTTCATGGCTTACTTGGCATTCAAGTAAAAGTGGTCCAAGTGGCCAGAGGTACCCAATTACTTTTATGGTGCCAGAAATGTCCTCCTCCCCCAACACACACCCTCCCTGGGGCGGACTGACAACTCATGGGGCCCCCGGGCAATAGGGGATCATGGGGCCCCTGTATCCTTGCCCAAACTCAAAAAAGCCTATGAAAAATGTACCAGGGGCATCTCATGGGGCCCCCTACTGACCCCGGGCCCTCGGGCAGTGCCCGAGTTTCCAAATGGTCAGTCCGCCTCTGGTTCCTGCCTTTCTTATGTATGGAGCTGGTCTATGGGCGTGATGACGTCAGGAACAGCCCATTCACAAGACTGTTATCAAGCGGTTGGGGCAGAAGTGACGGGGACCGGTCTTCCACTCAGAGGATCGGAGGATTAGGTAAGTAGATCTCTGCTTACTGAACCTCTAGACCAGGAGTCTCCAAACATTCTAGACAGAAAGCTAGATTACTGTCCTTCAAGCTTTGGGGAGCCAGACTGTGATCTGTTGGAGTAAACAATGCCCCACCATTATTATTAGGGAGGGTAATAGTGCCCCATCATTGGTGTCAGTGGGAGGAACAGTGTATCATTGTTTGTGTCAATGGAAGGAATAGTGCCTCAAAGTTGGTGTCCATAGGAGGAATATTGCCCCATCATTGGTGTCAGTGGGAGGAATAGTTCATCATTATTGGTGTCAGTGGGAGGAATATTTCATTATTATTGGTGTCAGTGGCAGGAATAGTTCATCATTATTGGTGTCAGTGGGAAGAATAGTTCACCATCATTGGTGTCAGTGGGAGGAATAGTTTATCATCATTGGTGTCCGTGTGAGGAATAGTGCCCCATTATTGGTTTCACTAGGAGGAATAGTGCTCCGTTATTGATGTCAGTAGGAAGAATAATTCATCATCATTGGTGTCAGTGGGAGGAATAATGCTCCATCATTGAAGTCAGTAGGAGGAATAGTTCATCATCATTGGTGTCAGTGGGAGGAATAGTGTCCCATTGTTGGTGTCAGTGGAAGGAATAGTGCCCCATCATTGGTGTCAGTGGGAGGAATAGTGCCCCATCATTGGTATCAGTGGGTGGAATAGTGCCCCATCACTGGTGTCAGTGGGAGAAACAGTGTACCATTGTTGGTGTCAATGGAAGGAATAGTGTCCCATTGTTGGTGTCAGTAGGAGGAATAGAGCCTCAAAGTTGGTATCCATAGGAGGAATAATGCCCCATCATTGATGTCAGGGGGACGAGTAGTTCATCATCGTTGGTGTCAGTGGGAGGAATAGTGCCCCATCATTGGTGTCAGTGGGAGGAATAATGTCCCATCATTGATGTCAGTGGAAGGAATAGTGTCCCATCGTTGGTGTCAGTGGAAGGAATAGTGTCCCATCGTTGGTGTCAGTGGGAGGAATAGTATCCCATCATTGGTGTCAGTGGGAGGAATAGTGCCCCATCATTGGTGTGAGTGGTAAGAATAGCACCCCAAAGTTGATGTCAGTTGGAGGAATAGTGCACCATCATTGGTATCAGTAGGAGGAATAGTATCCCATCATTGGTGTCAGTGGGAGGAATAGTGTCCCATCATTGGTGTGAGTGGTAAGAATAGCACCCCAAAGTTGATGTCAGTTGGAGGAATAGTGCCCCACCATTGGTGTCAGTGAGGGGAACTATGCCACGCAGTTGCTGAAAGTGGGGAGTATAGCGCCCCAAGGGCAAGACAAAAGCAAGCAAAGGGCCGCATCTGGCCCCTGGGCTGCATTTTGGAGCCCACTGCCCTAAACAAAAACAAACGTAACTTATTCAGTGTGGGCGGAGCCTCGTACCGCACAGGAAAATTACTTTTTTTGCCACAAATTCTATTTTAAAGCTCTACAAAAATCGAGAATGTTTTGCCATTATGTTTATTATGCAACACGCTATAAAAAAATAAATAGGCAAATAAATATTCATTACCGAGCAGGCGATGGAAGAATGGGAAGCGGTATCTGGCGCCCGGCGCCCTCTCGCTCTGTGAGGCTCATCTGCTAAGAGAGCCTGTGTTCATGTCAGATACCCAACTATCTTCTCTTTCTAGTCTCTGAGCTACATCATGCTAATCAACCTCTGTGCGATACCTAATAATTACTTCTAATTGTGCCTCCTATTATCTGTCTGAACATCTCCTGAGTTCAGACATGTGTCAAGAGGCAGAGCTGAGAATCTTCCATCTCAAAGAGAAACTATATTCTTCTTAATTGCTTTTAGATCTACATGTGAAAGTCAGCCAGCTCAAAAAAAAAAAAAAAGATAATTAAAAATGCTATTTAATCCAGTCATCCTGCAAAAATGATCACATTTTTTTTTTTTTATTTCAGTGTCAGTAAGTGACCCTCCCAGGTAGTGTCTGTTAGCGCCAGATTGCCCACCACCCTAATGCAGTCACACTGTAAATCGCTGATCATCGTCATATCATTATAGTGTCTATCGCTGCATGAATTCGAGTATATATACCCTAGTTTGTAGAACGTTTGCACAAACCAATTAATACACACTAAATTGTCCCTAGTATGTGTACGTATGAATGTGAGTTAGGGACCTTAGCTTGTACACCCCTTGAGGGTTAGGGACCTTAGATTGTACCCCCTTGAGGGTTAGGGACCTTAGATCGTATGCCCCTTGAGGGTTAGGGACCTTAGATCGTACGCCCCTTGAGGGTTAGGGACCTTAGATCGTACGCCCCTTGAGGGTTAGGGACCTTAGATCGTACGCCCCTTGAGGGTTAGGGACCTTAGATCGTACGCCCCTTGAGGGTTAGGGACCTTAGATTGTACCCCCTTGAGGGTTAGGGACCTTAGATTGTACCCCCTTGAGGGTTAGGGACCTTAGATTGTACCCCCTTGAGGGTTAGGGACCTTAGATCGTACGCCCCTTGAGGGTTAGGGACCTTAGATCGTACGCCCCTTGAGGGTTAGGGACCTTAGATCGTACGCCCCTTGAGGGTTAGGGACCTTAGATCGTACGCCCCTTGAGGGTTAGGGACCTTAGATTGTACCCCCTTGAGGGTTAGGGACCTTAGATTGTACCCCCTTGAGGGTTAGGGACCTTAGATCGTACGCCCCTTGAGGGTTAGGGACCTTAGATCGTACGCCCCTTGAGGGTTAGGGACCTTAGATCGTACGCCCCTTGAGGGTTAGGGACCATAGATCGTACGCCCCTTGAGGGTTAGGGACCTTAGATCGTACGCCCCTTGAGGGTTAGGGACCTTAGATCGTACGCCCCTTGAGGGTTAGGGACCTTAGATCGTACGCCCCTTGAGGGTTAGGGACCATAGATCGTACGCCCCTTGAGGGTTAGGGACCTTAGATCGTACGCCCCTTGAGGGTTAGGGACCTTGGATCGTACGCCCCTTGAGGGTTAGGGACCTTGGATCGTACGCCCCTTGAGGGTTAGGGACCTTGGATCGTACGCCCCTTGAGGGTTAGGGACCTTGGATCGTACGCCCCTTGAGGGTTAGGGACCTTGGATCGTACGCCCCTTGAGGGTTAGGGACCTTGGATCGTACTCCCCTTGAGGGTTAGGGACCTTAGATTGTGCGCCCCTTGAGGGTTAGGGACTGATGTGAATGTACAATATATATGTAAAGCACTGCGGAAATTGACAGCTCTATATAAGTACCTGAAATAAATAAAACATACTGTATATCTACGCACAATTGTTTTACCTTTAATTTCTATTTGAACCTGTCTGGGCTGTTTTACAAGGTGAGTGTTCACATATACTTTAACCTCTCTCCACTGCTGGCCCTTTAAGAAAGAGATGTTTCATGGGCCTCCCGATCATGTGATCAGTGTGGTTGACTGTCACTGTGGTCATGTGATCAATGTGGTTGACTGTCACTGTGATCATGTGATCAATGTGGTTGACTGTCACTGTGATCATGTGATCAATGTGGTTGACTGTCACTGTGGTCATGTGATCAATGTGGTTGACTGTCACTGTGATCATGTGATCAATGTGGTTGACTGTCACTGTGGTCATGTGATCAATGTGGTTGACTGTCACTGTGATCATGTGATCATCCTATTGGACTCCTGATTTTCACTGCATGAGTTCTAGTCGTTGGTGACAGTACAGTCTAGGGGTGCACGACTGCTTCCCCAGCACAAAGAGCCACAACTATATGCAGCAGCACAAAATCAGGCCCGCTGCATGGGGCCAGAGGGAAAGGGTTAAGTGTAGTTTCCTTTTAAGCATCTGATATATTTTAATAGGAGGAAATAGAGTAAAATAGGGCAGCAGAGTGGCTAAGTGGTTATCACTTCCACCTGGCAGTACTAGGGTGGTTGGTTCGACTCCCAACCACTGCACCACCTGCCTGGAATTAGCATGTTCTCCCTGTGACTGCGTGGGTTTTCTCCGGGTACTCCAGTTTCCTCCCACACTCCAAAGACATGCTTTTAGGTGAATTGGCCCCTGTCTAAATTGTCCGTAGTATGTGTATATATGAATGTGAGTTAGGGACCTTAGATTGTACACCCCTTGAGGGTTAGGGACCTTAGATTGTACGCCCCTTGAGGGTTAGAGACCTTAGATTGTACTCCCCTTGAGGGTTAGGGACCTTAGACTGTACGCCCCTTGAGGGTTAGGGACCTTAGACTGTACGCCCCTTGAGGGTTAGGGACCTTAGACTGTACGCCCCTTGAGGGTTAGGGACCTTAGACTGTACGCCCCTTGAGGGTTAGGGACCTTAGACTGTACGCCCCTTGAGGGTTAGGGACCTTAGACTGTACGCCCCTTGAGGGTTAGGGACCTTAGATTGTACGCCCCTAGAGGGTTAGGGACCTTAGATTGTACGCCCCTAGAGGGTTAGGGACTGATGTGAATGTACAATATATATGTAAAGCGCTGCGTAAATTGACGGCGCTATATAAGTACCTGAAATAAATCAAATATATCTACGCTCAAATGTTTTACCTTTCATTTCTATTTGAAACTGTATGGGTTGTTTTACAAGTTGAGTGTTCACATACCTTTAACTTTTCTCCACTGCTGGCCTTTTAAGAAAGAGATGTTTCATGGACCTCCCGATCATGTGATCAATGTGGTTGACTGTCACTGTGATCATGTGATCACTGTGGTTGACTGTCGCTGTGATCAATGTGGTTGACTGTCACTGTGATCAATGTGGTTGACTGTCACTGTGATCATGTGATTGATGTGGTTGACTGTCACTGTGATCATGTGATTGATGTGGTTGACTGTCACTGTGATCAATGTGGTTGACTGTCACTGTGACCATGTGATTGATGTGGTTGACGGTTGTTGTGACCATGTGATCGATGTGGTTGACTGTCACTGTGACCATGTGATCGATGTGGTTGACGGTCATTGTGATCATGTGATCAATGTGGTTGACTGTCACTGTGATCATGTGTTCAGGACCTCATCCTATTGGATTCCTGATTTTCACTGCATGAGTTCTAGTCGTTGGTGGCAGTACAGTCTAGGGGTGCACGACTGCTTCCCCAGCACAAAGCAGTAACGCATACATGCAGCGACACAAAATCAGCGGCCAGCGGGAAAGGCTTTCCTTTTAAGCATCTGATATGTTTTAATAGGAGGAAATAGAATAAGATAGGGCAGCGCAGTGGCTAAATGGTTATCTCTTCACCCTGGCAGTACTAGAGTCATTGATTCAAATCCCAACCACAGCATCACCTGCCTGGAGTTTGCATGTTCTCCCTGTGCCTGTGTGGGTTTTTTCCAGGTACTCCAGTTTCCTCCCACGCTCCAAAGACATGTTGGTAGGTGAATTGGCTCCTGTCTAAATTGGCCCTAATATGTGTATGTATGAATGTGAGTTAGGGACCTTCGATTGTACGCCCCTTGAGGGTTAGGGTCCTTAGATTGTACGCCCCTTAAGGGTTGGGGACCTTAGATTGTACGCCCCTCGAGGGTTAGGGACCTTAGATTGTATGCCCCTCGAGGGTTAGGGACCTTAGATTGTACGCCCCTCGAGGGTAAGGGACCTTAGATTGTACGCCCCTCGAGGGTTAGGGACCTTAGATTGTACGCCCCTTGAGGGTTAGGGACCTTAGATTGTACTCCCCTTGAGGGTCAGGGACCTTAGATTGTACACCCCTTGAGGGTTGGGGACCTTAGATTGTACGCCCCTTGAGGGTTAGGGACCTTAGATTGTACGCCCCTTGAGGGTTAGGGGCCTTAGATTGTACGCCCCTTGAGGGTTAGGGGCCTTAGATTGTACGCCCCTTGAGGGTTAGGGACCTTAGATTGTACGCCCCTTGAGGGTTAGGGGCCTTAGATTGTACTCCCCTTGAGGGTTAGGGACCTTAGATTGTACGCCCCTTGAGGGTTAGGGACCTTAGATTGTACGCCCATTGAGGGTTAGGGGCCTTAGATTGTACGCCCCTTGAGGGTTAGGGACCTTAGATTGTACGCCCCTTGAGGGTCAGGGACTGATGTGAATGTACAATATATATGTAAAGTGCTGCGTACATTGATGGCGCTATATAAGTACCTGAAATAATTAAATAGCAGATTGTGTGATGCAGAGCGCGCTCAGACAATGGCCTATTCACCGCCGTCCTGTGTTTGTACAGAATACAATGTAACTGCTACTGGGACAGTTATTTCCAGGGACTGGGTGAACCTTATCCAAACAGCGGGCAGGTGGGGCAGGTCCCAGGCAGGGACGGTTAGTTATCTAGTCAATGGCTTGTTAAACACGTTTATTATGCAGTCCCGGCTGCGGCTGGCTGTTTGTGTACTTTCACACAGTAGAATGTTGTGATTGCGCCGTGTATATATTCTTAGGATAATTAGTTTCCCTGGCTGACCACACACAACCGAAACAGGCGGCTTGTTCACTCCGGGCTCCTCCATCTGTGAATTCCGCACGTCAAACAAGCGCCATTGTGTCCGTGGATCGCACGGGAACATTTTTGTCTGATTTGGGGGGATCCTAAAGGGTGAGACTGCATTCAAACTTGAGAAAATGCGCAATTCTGCCTTTGTTTTCAGAAAGGTGGCGAAACGCACAATTGCGGCGTCATTATTTCCTAAGGGTGCCTCAAACACAATGAGATTTTGGAGCGTTTTTTACGCAACAAAATGCGCTAAGACGAGCTTCAACAAATGCGCTTGGCTCGGTGCCACAATTTGGTACTTGGGGTTCTTTGGCACATTTTTTTCGCACGACAGGCGGGCCATTCAAGTCGATAGGTCAAAAAAAGCACCAAAAACTTGATAAAATGCGCAATGCAGAACACGACATATGTGAACGTAGCCTGAAATTTTATTTTCAGTTGTTACATTTTTTTTTTTTTAAACATTGCATTAAAGAAATGAACAACCGGCCAGCTCTCAAGTGCTAACATGATACAATCCCACCCGTGTGCCGATGTCTGAAATCCTATTAAATGATCAGATGGGACGTAGGTAATGATGATGATATACCGGGCCTTGCAACCCCCTCCAGACTGGGAACTCGTCAATCAATACTATAAGGCCTCATTTACACTTGCAGGTGGGGGGTAAAAAAAATGCAGTTGAGCTGCATTTTTACTACCCACCCCCAACTACTCCTCCTTAAGCTTCAAAGCCTGCATCCAAGGGATTCTTTCTATCTACACTACAGCCTTTTCCTAGACAGGGGCGTCCGAGGCAGGTGCGGGGGGTGCGGCATGCACCGGGTGACCTGACCGCACTGGGTGACACCGGACCCGCTCCACAAAAAGGTAAGTTGTAAAGCAAGCTGATGATCCCCGCAGAATGGATGGGATCTGCAGATTGGGGAGCATAATGGATTGGACTCCCATCCATTATGCTAAATCTGCAGATCCGAACCATCCTGCGGGGATCGTTGTCTTTCTTTACAACTTACCTTTTCGTGGAGCTGGTCCGGTGTCACCCTATATAGGTTGCATGCCGACGATCCCCGCAGGATGGATGGGATCTGCAGATTGGGGAGCATAATGGATCGGACTCCGATCCATTATGCCCAATCTGAAGATCCGAACCATCCTGAGGGGATCATCAGCTTTCTTTACAGCTTACCTTTTCATGGAGCGGGTCCGGTGTCACCCCGCATAGGTTGCATGCCGACAATCCCCGCAGGATGGATTGGATCTGCGGATTGGGGAGCATAATGGATCGGACTCCGATCCATTATGCTCAATCTGCATATCCGAATCACCCTGCGGGGATCGTCAGCTTGCTTTACAACTTACCTTTTTGCGGAGTGGGTTTGGTGTCACCCTGTATAGGTTGCATGCTGACTATCCCCGCAGGATGGATGGGATCTGCGGATTGGGGAGCATAATGGATCGGACTCCGATCCATTATGCTCAATCTGCAGATCTGAACCATCCTGCGGGGATTGTCAGCTTTCTTTACAACTTACCTTTTCGTGGAGCGGGTCCGGTGTCACCCTATATAGGTTGCATGCCAACGATCCCCGCAGGATGGATGGGATCTGCGGATTGGGGATCATAATGGATCGGACTCCGATCTATTATGGTCAATCTGCAGATCCGAACCATCCTGAGGGGATCATCGGCTTTCTTTACAACTTACCTTTTCATGGAGTGGGTCCGGTGTCACCCCGTATAGGTTGCATGCCGACGATCCCCGCAGGATGGATGGTATCTGCGGATTGGGGAGCATAATGGATCGGGTGTGAATACCCATGTGATCCGATTCTAATGTGGACAAAAAAAGGATCCTGCACCTTTCTGGTGTGGATGTGGTGCAATTTGAGCCATACAAATGTATGGCTCAAATTGCAGCTCACAGAATTCCCATGTGGTTTGCACAGGAGCGCGGTGCGGTTCCTGTGCGAATCACGTGCAAAATGCCGTACCGCAGAACAGGGGCGGACTGACCATTTGGAAACTCGGGCACTGCCCAAGGGCCTGGGGTCAGTAGGGGGCCCCATTAGATGCCCCTGGTACCTTTTTCATAGGCTTTTTTGACTTTGGCCAAGGACACAGGGGCCCCATGAGTTGTCAGTCCGCCCCTGCCGCAGAAGTGCGAACCCCAGGCTTAATAAAGAGATTGCAGATAGGAGGCGGGTTATCTAGATAGCAGTCATGGAGCTCTGTCCTCACATTTAGCCCATGGAGAACACAATCTTTTTATTGTATTTTTGTTTATTCGTTGTTTACACACATCATAAATCAGCATGTTTATACAATGTATCCACTTGGAACTCTGCATTGCATAACATCTGCTAGAATTCTGTGTGATCCTTCCTCCAGAGTCACGACTTTGTGTTCCACAAAGATGGATAATAAAACCAAATATCTGACAGCTCTGTATGTGTGCGCCTGTTTCCAATCTACATGCATCCCGATTCCGGACTATCAGCGCTGCGACCGGACAGCTGCCCCTCGCATTTGTGTACATTGATTAAATCTTTTTCCCTGCAATCATTTCCCCAACATCCAGCCTCCCCTCCAGTCTTGCACAGTTGTAGCGGCTCCTCTCCTGGACTGAAATGGCTTCCTCTGATTTCACTGCACACTGTGAGCTTCTCATTAGAAGCTGCAGCAAGTCAGACAGAGCTCCGCCTCATATCTTGGCTGGAGGATGTCCAGCATCCTCTAGCTTGGCTGGCCCAGCTTTTTTTTTTTTTTTTTTTTGGGCTAAGATCAAGTGTAGTATCTGTTCTTATCAGTGGCCAGTGGGGGCGCTCTGCTGTCATTCTTGCATTTAGGCGAGGATGGCTGGCTGTATAGTACCCCAGCTGGTATGATGGGGGCTCTAACGGCTAGTACCGGCTATAAGAGAAACTGGGGCGCCCACAGGCTGTTGGGGCCCGGGAGTAATTCCCCTCGGAAAACTGGAGGAGCCCAGTTCCTCTTGATTTGAATGGGTCTACTTTGTCTGGCCAGAGTTGGCGGAGCAGTGCCCCTTGGAAGTGGTCACCCAGGGGTGCTCTTAGTAGCACGTGGGGCTGGGATCCCCCATGTGAAAAGTGCATATGGTCACTGTTCAGAAAACTTTTTCTGCACTGCACCATTTAGGGCTAGGCCTTTTGGCTAAGCCCAGGGCAATTTATTTTGCTATGAGCCTCAGGGCCTAGCTAGTGCATAATAGCATGGCCACATATTTATTTATTGTTTCCTTCACTGTTTTGTCACCGGTCACCTATGTGTGTGTTTTTTTTCTCCCTTGGATGGAGGATGTGGGCCCTCGGGCCTGCCCTGAAGTCTAGGGGAGGATGTTTGGCCCTTAGGTTCCTTCCTCCCTTGTTCCTGGGGGGCGGGTCTCTTTGGGAGAACTCCCTAACCTAGTACTTGGTGGTTGGCTTCGGCTAGCTACAAGGGAAGGGGTCCGCCAGGCCTCTTGGCTAGGTTGACCATTTTGGAAACCCTCTGTTCCTGTCAGGAGCCTTGCACCCTGGGAGGATCAAGGTAGAGCTATTACCTCTTTGGGGGGTGGACAAAAGCATACCTCTATATGCACTTGTTTGTGTTGGTGTTTTGCACCTTTTTTGTTCAATTACGGGTTTTCATTTTTTCCGCACCTCCGAGACTTAAAAAAGAAAAACAAAAAGACTGTCCCAGCCTTTTGGCTAAGATCAAGTGTAGTATCTGTTCCAGTAGGGGTCCTTCCTGCCTTTTGGTGAGGATGACTGGCTGTAGGCTGTATAGTACCCCTCCTGGTATGATGGGGACTCAGAAGGCTAGTACCGGCTGGAACAGAAACAGAGGCACCCACGGGCAGAGGGGGCACAGGAGTAATTCCCCTGGGAAAACTGGATGGCCCAGTTCCTCCTTGAATGGATCTACCTTGTCTGGCCAGGGGCTGGGGAGGTGGAGAGTCCGTGGAACTGTGGCCCCTGGGAGTGGTTGTCCCAGGGGTGCTCCTAGTAACACTTGGGGGTGGAATCCAAACGTGTGAAAAGTGCACATAGTCACAGTTCTAAACACTTTATCTGCACTGCAACTTTTAGGGCTAGGCCTTTTGGCTAAGTCCGGGGCAATTTTTTTGTTACCGGCCTCAGGGCCTAGCCAGTGCAACATAGCCTGGCCACATATTTATTTCTCTCCACGTGTTTTTCACCTTTCACATATGTGTGTGTTTTTTCCTCACTGGATGGAGAGTGTGGGTCCCCGTGCCTGCCCTGACATCTATAGGGAGGATGCATGGCCTTTAGGGTCCTTCTTCCCCCAATCCTTGCAGGATCTCTCTTCGGGAGAGCTCCTCAACCAAGTACTTGGTGGTCGGCTTCGGCTGGCCACAAGGAAAAGGGTCAACCTTTTGGACTAGGTGGACCACGTTGGAAACCCTTTGTCCCTGTCAGGAGCCTTGCACCCCGGGGGGGGGATCAGGGTAGAGGTCCTACCCCTTAAGGGGGTGGACAGAAAGCACACCCCTAAGTGCAGGGTTGGGGTTGGTGTTTTGCACGTTTTTTGTTTTTTCGGACTTAAAAAAAAAAGGAAAAGCTTGTCCCAGGCCCGTCCTTTTCATTAATTGGATTTGAGTTCTTACAATCATGAAGACTCACCCTCACATGTAGGCGTCACCAAGACTGTCCTCTCCTACAGACTGACACCAGGCTATCAAGGCATTTTCATATTTGCATAACTCCTCCCAAGAGCCAGCCCATGGCTTGCATCAGGACTGAAGGCTCTTGACAGCAATACTGAAGCAGGGTGCTGTGGATGTTGTCAGGAAGCTATGTATAGTGCCCTGATGGCCCCTCCCACCAGCCGTGATCTGCCTGCATTGCATAAAGAAGCTCAGAGACCCAGGGATGACATCATCAGGTGAAAAATAAGGTAAGTAATGAAAATGTATTTATTTATTACAGGTACTTATATAGTGCTGTCAATTTACACAGCGCTTTACATATATATTGTACATTCACATCAGTCCCTAACCCTCAAGGGGCATACAATCTAAGGTCCCTAACTCTCAAGGGGTGTACAATCTAAGGTCCCTCACCCTCAAGGGGCGTACAATCTAAGGTCCCTCACCCTCAAGGGGCGTACAATCTAAGGTCCCTCACCCTCAAGGGGTGTACAATCTAAGGTCCCTAACTCACATTCATACATACACATACTAGGAACAATTTAGACAGGAGCCAATTAACCTACCAGCATGTCTTTGGAGTGTGGGAGGAAACTAGAGTATCCGGAGGAAACCCATGCAGACACAGGGAGAACATGCAAACTCCAGGCAGGTGGTGCTGTGGCTGGGATTTGAACCGGCAACCCGAGTACTGCCAGGCGGAAGTGCTAACCACTTAGCCATTGTGCAAATGAAAAAGTTTTTTTTTAAATGAATTAGCATATTGATAGAGGTGGGGGGACCAGGGGAAATATTGATAGAGGTGGGGGGACCAGGGGAAATATTGATAGAGGTGGGGGGACCAGGGGAAATGAAGGGGAATCGCATACAGACATCAAGAAATTGAGTTCTAAGCCTTTCCTGCACCACCTAAAATGAAATAAAAAATTGGAACCTTTTTACCTTAATGCATTCTATCCAGGGGCGGACTGACCATTCAAGAACTCGGGCACTTCCCGAGGGCCTGGGGTCAGTAGGGGGCTCCATGAGATGCCCCTGGTACCTTTCATAGGCTTTTTTGGGTGTGGTTTGAGTGTGGGGAAGGACACAGGGGCCCCATGATCCCCTATTGCCCGGGGGCCCCATGAGTTGTCAGTCCACCCCTGATTCTACGCATTATGATAAAAAACTTTTGTGACGCAGGATCCCTCCAGCAGCCCCCTCCCCCCTTATTCTTGCTTGATCAAGCGATGTGCACTAGATTCACTGTCTCTCTCCTCACTGGGCACATTGATAGCAGCAGGAGCCATTGGCTGTCATTCAAATGCTGTAACAAGAAAGTGGGGGGTGGTGCTGATCAGCCTTGTCTGTGTCAATAGAAGCAGACAGGGCGGCTCAGGAGCAAGCCTGCACAAGTGCCCCCATAGAAAGTGGCTTTCCATGGGGGCACTTGCTGAAGAGGAGGAGCCAGGAGCACCGGTCTGGGACTGCAGAAGAGGAGGATCGGGACCAGGGTCGGACTGACAACTCATGGGGCCCCCGGGCAATAGGGGATCATGGGGCCCCTGTGTCCTTACCCACACTCAAAAAAGCCTATAAAAAAGGTACCAGGGGCCTTTCATGGGGCCCCTACTGAGTGCTCGAATGGTCAGTCCACCCCTGATCGGGACTGCACTATGCAAAAGCATTACACAGAGCAGGTAAGTATAAGATATTACTCTCTAGCACCCTTATCTCCTCCTCCCATGCTCGTCTCTAAGACTTCTCAAGGGCATCACCCGTCCTCTGTAACTCCCTACCCCAATCTATCAGACTATCGCCTACTCTACCTACTTTTCGGCAATCACTGAAAACCTATCTCATCAGGGAAGCCTATCCCACCCTCAGTCAATACTGGAATCCTCCACTCTTCCAACCACTCCATCCCCCACAGTGACTACCTACTGTACCATTCACCTCTCCCTCTTAGATTGTAAGCTCCAAGGATCAGGGCCCTCCTAACCCTCTTGTATTGAACTGTATTGTTACTGTATTGTCTCCCACTTTAATGTAAAGCGCTGAAGAAACTGTTGGCGCTATGTAAATCCTGTATAATAATATTAATAATAATATTTGTTATTTTAATTTAAAAAAACCCAAAAAACTGAAGTTTTATTGTTCCTTTAAAGGAAATGTCAATTCCACTGAAAACTAATGTTCACATTTGCATTTGCTGGCCAGCTGATCCATATATTTCTTCTCATACCTCCCTGACAGTCCAGTGATGGAATCCCCCCACCACAGTTCCCAGTTTCTATGACAGGCGTTCCATTACCAATGAGGGGGAAGCTGAAATGAAATCATGGGAAGCTGTTCCTGTTCAATGGGTTCATTGCTTGTACAGGTTGTGTCTGCATTTTATAGGCCAGTAAAGGAAGCCTGGGGTCGGGTATAAAGGAAGCCTGGGGACGGGTATAAAGGAAGCCTGGGGACGGGTATAAAGGAAGCCTGGGGACAGGTATAAAGGAAGCCTGGGGATGGGTATAAAGGAAGCCTGGGGACAGGTATAAAGGAAGCCTGGGGATGGGTATAAAGGAAGCCTGGGGACGGGTATAAAGGAAGCCTGGGGACGGGTATAGAGGGAAATGATGGCACTAAAGCTATTTCCTAAAGTGATGTTTACCTGTAAGTGATCCATTTTTCCATGATGGCACCACGTGCTGCACTTGGAGTTTCAGGTGCTCCTGCCCACCATGGGGCTCTTTTACTGCACATAAAATAAATAAAAAATCCAACAGGGATAATTGAAACCCCTCATAATGGGCACAGAAGGTGTGCAGACCTGGAAATCAGTACAGGAATGGTGGGAACCCCTCATAATAGGCACAACATGTGTACAGACACAGGAACTCAGCACAGGAATGGTGGGAACCCCTCATAATGAGCACAGCAGGTGTGCAGACCTGGAAATCAGTGCAGGAATGGTGGGAACCCCTCATAATAGGCACAACATGTGTACAGACACGGGAACTCAGCACAGGAATGGTGGACACCCCTCATAATGAGCACAGAAGGTGTGTAGACCTGGAAAAAAGTGCAGGAATGGTGGACACCCTTCATAATGGGCACAGCATGTGTTCAGACCCAGGAAAGCAGCACAGCGCTGGTGTATAGACCTGGGAACCCACCTAAGGGATGGTGGGAACCCCTCATAATGGACACAGCAGGTGTACAGACCCAGAAAATCACCACAGGGATGGTGTGAACCCTTCACAACAGGCACAGTAGGTTGCAAACCTGGGAAGTAAACCCAGGAATAGTCGGAACGACTTATAATGGGTGCAGCAGTTGTTCAGACCTGGCAATTCAAGACAGTGATGTGGGAACCCCTCATAATGGGCACAGCAGGTGTACAAAACTGGGAACCCACCCGTGGGATGGTGGGAACCCCTCATAATGGACACAGCGGGTCTATAGATCCAGGAACTCAGCACAGAGATGGTGGAAACCCCTCACAATGGGTACAGCAGGTGTACAGACCCGGGAACTCAGGACACAGATCATGGGAACTCCTCATAATGGGCACAGCAGGTGTGTAGACCCAGGACCTCAGCACAGCACAGGTGTACAGACCTGGGAACCCACCCCAGGGATGGTGGGAACCCCTCATAATGGACATAGCAGGTGTACAGGCCTGGGAACTCAGAGCAGAGATGGTGTGAACAAGGGGCGGACTGACCATTTGGAAACTTGGGCACTGCCCGAGGGCCCAGCGTCAGTAGGGGTCCCCATGAGATGCCCCTGGTACCATGTTCATAGGCTTGCTTGGGCAAGGACACAGGGGCCCCATGATCCCCTATTGCCCGGGGGCCCCATGAGTTGTCAGTCCACCCCTGGTGTGAACCCTTCATAACCGGCACAGCAGATTGCAAACCTGGGAACTCAACCCAGGAATAGTTGGAACCAGGAGCGGACTGACAACTCATGGGGCCCCCGGGCAATAGAGGATCATGGGGCATCTGTGTCCTTGCCCAAACTCACAAAAGCCTATGAAAAAGGTACCAGGGGCATCTCATGGGGCCCCCTACTGACCCGGGACCCTCAGGCAGTGCTCGAGTTTCCAAATGGTCAGCCCGCCCCTGGTCAGAACCACTTATAATGGGTGCAGCAGTTGTTCAGACCCGGGAATTCAGCACAGGGATGATGGAAACCCCTTATAATGAGTGCAGGAGGTGTGCAGGGGTGGCAGGAACCCCTCATAAAGGGTACAGCAGGTGTGAAAACCTGGGAAATCAGCACATAGATCTCACCAAAAGAGTCATGAGAGATATGAGGCTGTCAATTGCTTTAATGCTCAAGCTTCTACCAAAAAAAAATGAAATATCAACCTTGGGCGGAGTTACCCTTTAATCCATCACGCAAGGAATACTCAGCACAGCAGGGACTGGCTGCATTTTCACCGGATAACACTTTTTTGGGATATTTTGACAAATTTTTCCATTGATGTAATATTTTAATGTACTCTTAACTGTCAGCTCTTGAGGTCAGGTTCCAATCTCCATAGCCTTCTCTTCTCCACAGTCACCAACCGGTTAACGCGAAAAATATATTAGAACCAGACTGACCTGAAATCAATTAGCTGAGAGCCAAGTCAGTGCAAATATCAGTGACTGCTCTCAAAGTCCAGCAATTTTCTGGTCCCCGGTGGACTCTTCCTGTGCTAGAGCGCCACCTGTGTTCACATAGAGGCACTGCACCCCCCCCCTCTGCTCTCATAGAACCCTCTGTAGCTGCAGCACAGCTCTGATCTCCGGCGAATAGACAAAGCCTGAGAATGTGAAGTCAGGACAAAAGCTGAGGCGTCCAGCAGCATTGTGAAGCTGATTCATACATCTGGATGCAGCCGGCACTACATAAGTGTTTGTTGTTAATTTACCGTAAGCGTCCTCACTGCACTCGTGTGGGTGGAAGATGCTCCGAGCGCAACTGATAGCTGCTTACAATCATCTGTCAGATCTGTTATTTCTTATTAACATCCAAGGCTGTTAGGATGTATCTGAATACTATGAAAGCCAATGTAGAATTAAAAAAAAGACCACGTGGTCCATGGAGTGCCCATTTTGTTTTGTTTTTTCCCTTTATAGCCTTTCTGTCTGAGTATAGATCCGTGTTTGTCCCAAGCATGATTACATGTACTTATTGTTGACTGACTCCCTACCTCTGCTGGAAGACTGTTCCAAGCATCAACTACTCTTTCGGTATAACATAATACTTCCCATGGTTATTTTTGAACTTTCCTTCTGCTAGTTTGAGGTCATGTCCCGTCTTCTTGATTTCCACTTCATATAGAAAATCCTGTTCTCCTGAGACTTATTCAAACTCTGTGTATTTAAAGTCATGTTTCCAAGACAAGACTTCACCTCCGCAACATCTCCAAGATACGCCCGTTCTTAACCTCAGAAACCACTAAGCAACCTATTCAATCCCTTGTTATATCTCGCCTTGACTATTGTAACTCCCTCCTCATTGGCCGACCTCATCGCAGGCTATCCCCTCTTCAGTCTATCATGAATGCAGCTACCAGACTCATCCACCTTACTAACCGTTCTGTATCTGCTACCCCTCTCTGTCAATACCTTCACTGGCCTCCATTCAGTGTCCTCCACCCCTCTCTGCCAATCCCTTCACTGGTCTCCACTCAGTGTCCTCCATCCCTCTCTGCCAATCCCTCCACTGGTCTCCACTCAGTGTCCTCCATCCCTCTCTGCCAATCCCTCCACTGGTCTCCACTCAGTGTCCTCCATCCCTCTCTGCCAATCCCTCCACTGGTCTCCATTCAGTGTCCTCCACCCCTCTCTGTCAATCCCTTCACTGGCCTCCATTCAGTGTCCTCCACCCCTCTCTGCCAATCCCTCCACTGGTCTCCACTCAGTGTCCTCCATCCCTCTCTGCCAATCCCTCCACTGGTCTCCATTCAGTGTCCTCCACCCCTCTCTGCCAATCCCTCCACTGGCTTCCCATTGCCCAACGGATAAAATTAAAAACATTAACAATAGCATATAAAGCCATTTCTAACTCCGCCCCAAATTACATCACCAATCTTGTCTCCAAATATCACCCAAACCGTCCTTTCCGATTCTCGCATGACCTCCTGCTCTCTAGCTCCTTTGTCTCCTCCTCCCATGCTCATCTCCAGGACTTCTCCAGAGCTACCCCCATCCTTTGGAACTCTCTACCCCAATTTATCAGACTATCACCTACTCTGCTCACTTTTAGGCGATCTCTGAAAACCTCTCTCTTCAGGGAAGCCTATCCTGCCCTCAGCTAATAATGGAATCTTCTATTCCTCCTACCAGTCCATCCCCCATAGTTACTACCTTTTGTACCACTAGCCCCTCCCTCCTAGATTGTAAGCTCCAAGGAGCAGGGCCCTCCTATCCCTCTTGTATTGAACTGTATTGTTGCTGTATTGTCTCCCATTATATTGTAAAGCGCTGAGCAAACTGTTGGCGCCATATAAATCCTGAATAATAATAATAATGTTTCCACTTTCCATTCTTTCTTCAAGATTGTATATACTGAGTTCCTGCAGTCTCTCCTGATATGTTTTATCCATCAGACCTTCCACCATTTTTGTTGCCCATCTCTGGACTTGTTCTACTGTATCTTATCAATATCTTTTTTGTAAGTGAGTTCTCTAGAAGAAGACACAGTATTCTAAATGAGGTCCAACTAAAGATCTATATAGAGGTGTCGGGATCTCCTTGTTTCTGCTGGTGATCCCTCTAGTGATATCAAAGATCTATATAGAGCAATTAGAATCTTGTTCCTCCTGCTAGGGATCCCTCTAGTGATAATTAAACATCCTTATACTGATGTCACTGATATCATCTAATGGTGATCCTAATGGTGATAATTAAATCTCTCAGAACCTCTTTCCTCCTGCTGGGGATCCCTATAGTGATATAAAAATCTATATTGGGAAAGCAGCACCTTCTTCCTCCTGCAAATAACCCCTCTAATGATCGCTAAAGATCTGCATAGACCGATCAGGACCTCCTTCCTCCTGCCGGTGACCCCTCTGGTGATATAAAGATCTATATAGAGGAATCAGGACCTCCTTCCTCCTGCCGGTGATCCCTCTAGTGATATAAAGATCTATATAGAGGAATCAGGACCTCCTTCCGCTGGCTGATGATCCCTCTAGTGATATAAAGATCTATATAGAGGAATCAGGACCTCCTTCCTCCTGCCGGTGACCCCTCTAGTGATATAAAGATCTATACAGGGGAACCAGAACCTCCTTCCTTCTGCTGGTGATCCTTCTAGTTATGTAAAGACCTATAGAGAGGAATCAGGACCTCCTTCCTCCTGCTGGTGATCCCTATAGTGAAATAAGGATCTACAGTATATAGAGGGATTAGGAACTCCTTCCTTCAGCTGGTGACCCCTTTAATGCAAACTAAAGATCTATATTGATGGATCATGACCTCCTTCCTCCTGCTGGTGATTGCTCTAGTGATAACTAAAGATCTATATTGAGGAATCAGGACCTCCTTCCTCATGCTGGTGATCCCTCTAGTTATTTAAAGATCTATACAGGGGAATCATGACCACCTTCCTCCTGCTGGTGACCCCTCTAGTGATTTAAAGATCTATACAGGGGAATCAGGACCTCCTTCCTCATGCTGGTGATCCCACTAGTGATTTAAAGATCTATACAGGGGAATCAGGACCTCCTTCCTTATGCTGGTGACCCCTCTACTGATTTAAAGATCTATACAGGGGAATCAGGACCTCCTTCTTCCTGCTGGTGACCCCTCTAGTGATATAAAGATCTATATAGAGGAATCAGGACCTCCTTCCTCCTGCTGGTGACACCTCTAGTGATATAAAGATCTATATAGAGGAATCAGGACCTCCTTCCTCCTGCTGGTGACCCCTCTAGTGATATAAAGATCTATATAGAGGAATCAGGACCTCCTTCCTCCTGCTGGTGACCCCTCTAGTGATATAAAGATCTATACAGAGGAATCAGGACCTCCTTCCTCCTGCTGGTGATCCCTCTAGTGATATAAAGATCTATATAGAGGAATCGGAACCTCCTTTCTCCCGCTGGTGACCCTTCTAGTGATATAAAGATCTATATAGAGAAACCAGGACCTCCTTCCTCCTGCTGGTGTTTCCCCCAGTGATAACTAAAGATCTATACAGAGGAATCAGGACCTCCTTCCTCCTGTTGGTGATTCTTCTAGTGATATAAAGATCTATATAGAGGAATCAGGACCTCCTTCCTCCTGTTGGTGATTCTTCTTATGAAGAATTACACTGTAATATAACATTTCTAAAACTAATGGCTATTTATTTATTTACAGTTGTGACCAAAATTATTCAACCCCCACTGAAATTGAGTGTTTTGGCCAGTTTGACATTGCTTTTGATCATTCAGTCATCTTGCTTACATTTACATTAAAGAGGCACTTGTAGGTCAGACAAATATAACATAACAGTTATAATGAAATAACCACAAATGTCTTTTCTGTGCTCACAGCATTATCAGTTTTATTCAACCCCCAAGTGACATTCAATCTTAGTACTTAGTACAGCATCCTTTTACAGTTATAACAGCTTTTAAACGTGAAGCATAGCTTGACACAAGTGTCTTGCAGCGATCTACGGGTATCTTCGCCCATTCTTCATGGGCAAAGGCCTCCAGTTCAGTCACATTCTTAGGCTTGCGCACTGCAACTGCTTTCTTTAAGTCCCACCAGAGGTTCTCAATCGGATTTAAGTCTGGTGACTGCGATGGCCACTCCAAAATGTTCCAGCCTTTCCTCTGCAACCATGCTCTAGTGGACTTGGAGGTATGCTTGGGATCATTGTCCTGTTGAAAGGTCCAACGTCTCCCAAGCCTCAGGTGTGTGACGGACTGCATCACGTTTCCATCCAATATCTCCTGGTACTGAAGAGAATTCATGGTACCTTGCACACGCTGAAGCTTCCCTGTACCTGCAGAAGCAAAACAGCCCCAAAGCATGATTGACCCTCCACCATGCTTCACAGTAGGCAAGGTGTTCTTTTCATCATAGGCCTTGTTCTTCCTCCTCCAAACATAGCGTTGATCCATGGGCCCAAACAGTTCTAATTTTGTTTCATCAGTCCACAGAACACTATCCCACAACTTTTGTGGTTTGTCCACATGGCTTTTGGCATACTGCAGTCGACTCTTCTTATTCTTTGGAGACAGCAAGGGGGTACGCCTGGGAGTTCTGGCACGGAGGCCTTCATTACGCAGTGTGCGTCTTATTGTCTGGGCTGAAACTTCTGTACCCACATCTGACAAATCTTTTCTCAGTTCCTCAGCAGTCACACGGGGACTTCTCTCCACTCTACGCTTCAGGTAGCGCACAGCAGTCGAAGTCAGCATCTTCTTTCTGCCACGACCAGGTAGCGTTTCAACAGTGCCCTTTGCCTTGAATTTGCGAATGATGCTTCCTAAGGTGTCTCTTGGTATGTTTAACATCTTTGCAATCTTCTTATAGCCATTGCCCTTCCTGTGAAGAGAAATCACCTCTTCTCTTGTCTTCCTGGACCATTCTCTTGCCTTCACCATGTTTGTAACCACACCAGTAAATGTCTAGAAGGAGCTGAGTATCACAGTCATTTTAAAGCTGCCTAATTGGTGCTTATTATGCTTGATTGCTGCTCGGTGACATCCACAGGTGTTTTCAATACCTGATGGAAAGCACCTGTATGAACCTCTGTTCTTCAGAGTGGTAGTCTTTAAGGGGTTGAATAATTGTGGCAATGAAGAAACCACATAAGAACCATTTACTACTGTATTACATAAACAATTGATGTCATTTTAGTTGCATTTGGGTAGTTACAACGTCCTTGTAGGATTTGATTCTGAATACAATTCCAAATGTACACTATAGTCCCTAAACCCCTTTACAGCATTGGGGGTTGAATAATTTTGGTCACAACTGTATTTATTTCAGGTACTTATATAGCGCTGTCAATTTACTCAGCGCTTTATACATATATATATATATATTGAACATTCACATCAGTCCCTAACCCTCAAGGGGTGTACAATCTAGTCGCTCACCTCTCAAGAAGAAAGTGTCCCAGTACATGGTAACGTCCCGAAGAGGCTGCAAAGAGTCATGATGTGTAAGTGTCTTTCACCCCCTGGGTGACACATCTGGCTCATTATCTTGAAAGAGGATAACTGGTTGCTGTATAATATCATAACGGATTATTGACTGGCAGACGAAATAGTGAGTGACTTGCCTGCTAAGCTGACAATCTAATATTACACAGGTATCTAGGGACTGTCCTCCTCCTTGTCACTGGCTTTCTTTGTGAGTTGAGCGCTGTGGCATTTCTGAGCCCAGCCGGCTGGCGTTCTTCTTGTCACCCCTGAGTGATGCATTAATCCAGATGCAATCATTCATTTTTCTGTAATCTACAAGCCGGGCTTTTAAACGCTCATTCTGTGGCGTGTCCAGGACATCAATCCACCCAGCAATCACCGGGGCTGTCCAGGCTGTGCGTATCATGTCTCCCAAATATTTATAAAGCAAATACCATATTCATTCTGGCTGCCCTCAACTGCCATTTCACCGGCTGCCTATGTGTGTGTCCAGACTATTACCAACCAATTTGCTCTTCAAGATGAAGTTTAATTTGCTTATATTTTACCTTCATTGGTTTCTTCGCCCCCTCCTCCTTCCCCATCAACTTGCTAATTGACTTTTTAAATAAAGTTATTATGTTTTCATTACACACCTTTTTTTTAGACCCAGTGATGTCATCACTGGGTGTCTGTGCTTCTCTATGCAATGTAAGTAGATTGTGGCTGGTGGGAGGGGCTGGAAGGGTGCTATATAAAGGTTCAGATCACCCTCAGAAAGCCTCAGCACTGATGCAAGCAGTGGGGCTGGCTTTTAGGAGGAGTTATGCAAATATTAAAATGCCTTGATGGGTGGATGTCAGTCTAGAAGAGTGGGCGTTTTTAGGCAGGATGTATTTCTTTAGGTAAAACCCACATGTGTCGCTGAGCCTCCATGATTGAAAGAAACGAAATCCAATGAATGAAAGGGGCGGGCTGGGGAGGAAAGGCGGTGCCCCCTATCAAACTCTGCAGCCTGTTAAAATTGCCTTAGCCAAGGCATATGTATAGCCTTGTTGGGCAGCAAAGTTAGAATTTTGGTGGGCAGTAAAGCCGTAGCTCAGCCACGTTTTTTCCATCCATGGACACCAGTCTGAAAAACATTTTCAGTCATTTTAAATGTGCAGCTTCCAATAAAATAATATCTGGCATGAAGGTCCTTGTTCCTGTGGTGACAACTCTCCATCCCTGTTCCCAATTGGGCTCCTGCGTTATCACCCTGTTACATTGTCTTCTGGGGGGGGGACTATAAGTGGTCATTTCAGCACACATTACCATGGCATGGTCCACTGTTGTCACCATTGAGAACTCTGCCCTGAAGAATGCCGTGCATGCAGACAAGTGGCTGCAAAGAGGCTGCAGGAGATCAGCAGTGCTGAGATAAAACAAAAGATGCAGCAGATAAAATTAGAATTTTATTTAAAAATTGGGATACACCATGCACAGAGCAAACTAAATGTCGTCCATTTGGAGTTTACATCTAGAATATTGCGGTTTGGGGGGTTTATTTCTCGCCATCAATATCCAGTGTGATGTCAGTACATCGGGAATGTCCAGGTATTTGTGTGAACGTCATCACGTACAGGCAGGACCGTCCATGAGATGTGACATTCTGTGACGTGTAAGTTTTAGTAGGACTTTAACGAGGGAATTGATGCCGAATGTACATTCCTAAACCATATCCTGACTTCATTAGTCTGCAGTCATTAGAAGCTCGTTAAAGAGTCTCCCAACCCCTCAGAGTCATACGGCGGTAGTTGGTGTTTTCTATGTTTTAATAGGAGGTTCTTTTTCGAGTTTTGATCTAATAATTTTTATATTCCACCCTTCGGTTTCCTGTGTAATTCCTCCACCCCTCGATTTTGGCCATTTGGACAGCGGATGGAAAATCCAAGGTGATCGGATGGATCGTGATTGAATTCAGAATGCTGCATTATATATATATCTTTTTTAGAGCCCCTTTACTTGATTTACGTTTTTAATTGTTACAGATATTTATAAAGCACCAACACTTTTTTTACACTCGATTCTGATCCACTCTGAAACTCTGGGGATGGGTATACAAGAGTGCCTAATGCAAACGTTCACAATTGAAAAAAAAAAAATTAAAGAAAAAAAAGGTTCAAATGACTGAAGGGTCTATTTAAAATGTTTATTGACAATGGAAAAATCCAACGTGTTTCGGGGTAAAAGCCTCTCCCTTCTTCAGGGCTGGAACAATGGATGTACATTAGAACAGCAATGAGATGCACAAGGAAACAGATCTTCTTGCTATTACAGACTGACAGCAAACCTGTTCTCATTTACATCCATTGTTCCAGCCCTGAGGAAGAGGGAGTCACTTCCCCGAAACACGTTGTTTTTTTTCTGTGGTTTATAATTATTATTATTATACAGGATTTATACAGAAGCAACAGTTTGCTCAGCGCTTTACAATATAAAGGGAGACAATACAGTTATCACTTCCCCGAAACGCGTTGCTTTTTTTTTTATTCTGTGGCTTGTAATCAATACACATTTTAAAGAAATGCTTGAGTGATATGAACTTTTATATTGGGCACGCCTCTATACCCATCCCAGAGTTTCATGCTAAATGTTCTCTTTGTCACTATCAGATAGACAGCAGCTCGGGACAGTAACAAGGTCCTACCACCAGGGATGGGACAAGGGGTGGGCGGAAGGGACAGCTACACTGGGCACAATGGTTATTTGATCCACTATGAAACTCTGGGGATGGATATACAGGAGTGCTCAATGCAAACGTTCACAACACTCAAAAATAAATAAAAAACTTAGAGAAAAAAAAAAGGTTCATATGATTCAAGGGTCTATTTAAATGTTTATGGATCATGGAAAAATCTAACATGTTTTGGGGTAAAAGCCTCTCCCTTCTTCAGGGCTGGGACAATGGATGTACATTAGAACAGTGATGAAATGCACAAAGAAACAGATCGTCTTGCTATTGCAGACTGACAGCAAACCTGTTCTCATTTAAATCCATTGTTCCAGCCCTAAGGAAGAGGGAGTCACTTCCCCGAAATGCGTTGCTTTTTTTTTTTATTCTGTGGCTTGTAATCAATACACATTTTAAAGAAATGCTTGAGTGATATGAACTTTTATATTGGGCACTCCTCTATATCCATCCCAGAGTTTCATGTAAATGTTCTCTTTGTCACTATCAGATAGGCAGCAGCTCAGGACAGTAACAAGGTCCTACTATCAGTGACGGGACAAGGGGTGGGCAGAAGGGACAGCTGCCATGGGCACAATGGTTATTTGCAATGATGGGGGCACTGCTGGGCATACGATAAACTTGCATATGATGATTAGGGGGAGCGCAGTTTGGCATCTTTGCCCTGGGCTCTGGATGGCCTTGTCCCGGCACTGCCTACTACACCGTACCTTAGTTGGGTATTAGCCCCTGAGAAGGAGGACTCACCAATACCAAGACTTGACTCCATTGTTCCATCACTACTACCCCCCACACAGAACATCTCTGAATGGCACCTCAATGACCATATACATTTTATATAAACGCACCAACGCACAATTGTTTTTTAATACACATTTTTCAAATCTTACCTCCATGCATGTTGGAACCTCTATTTCCATTCTTGTGTACCTGTCTTGGAGTAGTGGGTAGTGGGATGTTCAAAATCTGTCACATGACCTGCCCCCTTCCTAATGACCACTGCACATAACAGGGGCAGACTGACAACTCATGGGGCCCCCAGCAATAGGGGATCATGGGGCCCCTGTGTCCTTGCCCAAACTCAAAAAAGCCTATGAAATAGGTACCAGGGGCATCTCATGGGGCCCCCTGCTGACCCCTGGACCTCGGGCAGTGACCAAGTTTCCGAATGGTCAGTCCGCCCCTTGCACATAATCACTATTGTGCAAGTGCGAAACGTGGGTGGAGACACAGCAACACAGACAGGATGGGAATGTCAACTAACTCAGTCGTGGAAGTGGTTAACAGGGATGATCTTGAGTTTGGTCCAAACTTGGGTTTGGGCAAGACCTGGAAAGAACCTTTCATTCATTCCCGCTCCCATCAACTGGGGATGTTTCTGACATCATTGACCTAATATGGCCAATGGCATTGACTTAATATAGCCATATGGCACCTAATTCGTGAGTTTGGGCCAAACTCAACGCTGGTGAATGCACTCAAGTTCGAAAAGTGAATGTGCCCGAATTTGACCAATTTTGAAAAAATGTGCTCAATCTTGCTCCATATGTCCCCCACAAGGCTTTTCTCATCTGTTTATGTGTACTAAGATGCTCAGTTCAGTACGATTATCGCACCTCCACATTTGGGGGTGCTCGGCAGGTGTAAAATATACATGCCGAATAACCCCATTTAAAGGCTGTCTGTATGTGGTCTAGCTGGGATTTATCTTGCCAGTATTGGAACTGCTGTAGAACTCTGTCCAGAAATTTACCGAGGGTCCATAAAAACGTAGGTCTTTCGAAACAGTCCATAAGGGATGGACTTAATTTCTGCATCTGAGACTAAGCTACTTGAACATGTTAACCCGATGCACATTAGCAAATGTTAATTTTAATAACTGCCCGGGCACTGGAGATGATCTGTACAATGTGATCCAACCGGCCCGATCACTGATACGTCACACAAGCCTATACAATGTATCATTACTAGAATCTCACCAACTCAGCAATATATAATAATTATTATGTAAATCAGTGTAGTCATTATGGACAGTCTAATGATCTTATTAGGAGTATGCTTGTGAAATGTAAATTAAAAAAAAAAAAATCTGATTTTTTTCAGACACATTTCTATAAAAAAATAATAAATATAAATAAATAAATACAATTACAAATAAATAAATATTGTTTGATTGGCAACTTTGTTCTCCTTCAGTTTTACCAGTTGACAGTATCCAGAATCCATTGGACAGAATCCACAGTCTCAGCCCAGATCCATTATTTTTTTAATTAAAAAAAAAATAATACAATTTAAAAAATATATATTATTATAAATAGCAATGAAAATATTATTATTATTAATAATAATAATAATAATAATAAATAATAATATTAGCTCTGTTCCCCTTTCTCCGTAATAGGTTAAGCACTGTCCACCAAAACTAGCTTCATTATATCAATGAGTGCATCCGACATGGACTGTAGAGGGGGAGTAGAGTGTAAGCTCCTTGGGGGCAGAGACTAAGGTAAGTCATTTCTTTCATCTAACTCATTTAATTAGCTCTTACATACTCCACGGTGCTGTACAAAGTACATACAGCCCTCAGTATCTAACCTAGCTTACAGTCTCTATTTTTTTTTGGGTAGGAGCAGGGGCGGACTGACCATTTGGAAACTCGGGCACTTCCCGAGGGCCCAGGGTCAGTAAGGGGCCCCATGAGATGCCCCTGGTACCTTTTTCATAGGCTTTTTTGAGTGTGGGCAACGACACAGGGGCCCCATGATCCCCTATTGCCCGGGGGCCCCATGAGTTGTCAGTCCGCCCCTGGGTAGGAGGAGGAAAAGAGCGTTCAAGAAAAATGTAGAAAGAACATGAAGACCCCACACTCGCTGTGTCACTAGTGGCAATGGACACAAGACCTCTAGGGAAACTGGGCAATCAATACAGGTTGTCAGCAATCACAAGTAAAAGAAAGGTAATACATATTAAAAAAAAAATTTAAAAAGACAAAGTAAAATAAATTAATATATATAAATAATAATAATAATAATAATACACAAATAATGGATTTGTCAGACCATACAGAGCAGAAGATGCATATACAGCTTAAAACATTTTTGACACCTGATCACATCCCACATCTATCATTGGGCTAAGACCACTCCACCCTAAATTGTAACAACCAGACACAAGAGACAGACCCTAGTTGTGCTCTTTAATAAGACCCATAGAAACCAGCCAGTGGTCCTCTAGATGTTCCCACCGCTCTGCAATGAAGCAAAGTGAACTCTGGTTTCTGGGGGTAATGACAAGACTGCACCCACTGCCAGTACCCCATGTAATGGAGGAGCAGACTACTGCCCCTGCCTGTCGGGTGCAGCGTTTCCAAAGTCATTATCTCACCCCAGTTGTTGTCATAGATGTGCTCTCCACCAGAAGGGCTCCAGAGCAGCTCCAGGTGACCCCCTTCATGCTGGAGAAAGGGGAAGATTTTCCTGAGAGCAAGAAGTCCAGGGAAGATGGTTGGCTTGAAGCAAGATTAGGTGGCACAGGCGGTCCTGGCATGCCATGGGTTAATTGCCAGTTGCAGTTGCTCCTCTAGAAGTCTCTCTTCTTCACTGCCTGCCTTCCAAATCATTCTGCCTAAAAATGTGGGTGGTGACTGTGTAGTGTAGGAGAGGAGAGCGTGGGGGTGGGGGAAAGAAGGAGAGTGAGGGGGGGAGAGGGAAGAAAAGAGAAGAGAAGGAAAGTGGGGGGGGGGACGAGAGAGAGAGGAGAAGAAGAGAATGAGGGGAGAGAAGTGAAAGAAGAGTGAAAGAGGAGAGTGAGGGGAGAGAGAGAGAAGAGAAGAGGGGAAGAGGATAGTATGTATGTGTGTGTGTGGTGGTGATGGGGGGGGGGGGGTGGAGAGAGAGATGAGGAGGGTGAAAAGAAAATTGGAGGGGGGAGAGGAAGAGGATAGTAGGGAGAAGAGAGAGAAGAGGAGAGGGGAGGGGGAGGATAGTGGCAGGAGGAGATAGAGATGGGGAGAGTGTGGAGGGGGAGGAAGAGGAGAGTGGGGGGGGGGGGAGGAAGAGGAGAGTGGGGGGGGGGGGGAAGAGGAGAGGGGAAGAGAAGAGAAGAAGGGAAGAGGAGAGTGGGGGGGGGGGGAGAGAGGAAGGTATGGGGGAGAGAGAGACAAAGCAAGAGAGAGGGGTGAGGGGAAGAGTATGGGGGGGGGGGTGAGAGGGGAAAAAGAAGAGAGGGAAAGAGGATAGTGGAATACTGGGGGGGGGGGAGAGAGAAGAGGGGAAGAGGGGGGTGATGAGGGAGAGAGAAAAAAATATGAAAAGAGGAAAGTAAGGGGGGGGGGCGGCAGAGAAGAGGAAAGGGGATAAAGAAGATTAAAAGAGGAGAATGGTGGGGGGAAGAGAGAAAAGAGGGGAGGAGCAGAGTGGGGGAGAAAGGGGACTAGAGAGACAGAGAAAGACAAGAGTGGGAAAAAGAGAGGAAGAGAGAGAGGGGGGGAGGGAGAGGAAGAGAGAGAGGGGGGGAGGGAGAGGGAGAGAGAGGGGGGTAAGAGCAGGGGCGGACTGACCATTTGGAAACTCAGGCACTGCCCGAGGGCCCAGGGTCAGTAGGGGGCCCCATGAGATGCCCCTGGTACCTTTTTCATAGACTTTTTTGAGTTTGGGCAAGGACACAGGGGCCCCATGATCCCCTATTGCCCAGGGGCCCCATGAGTTGTCAGTCCACCCCTGGGTAAGAGCAGTGATGGAGAGGAAAGGAAAGGGAAGGGAAGGGAAGGGAGAATCAATACAGGTTAGTGGAAATCAGTGGTCAGGTTGGAGGTTGGTGGACAGGATGGAGATCTTTAGTCAGAATGGAGGTCGGTGGTGAGGTTGGAGGATGCAGGTTGGTGGTCAGGTTGGAGGTTGGTCGTCAGGATGGAGGTTGCTGGTCAGGATGGAGGTCGGTGGTCAGGTTGGAGGTCAGATTGGAGGTTGGTCGTCAGGATGGAGGTTGGTGGTGAGGATGGAGGTCAGTGGTCAGGTTGGAGGTCAGTGGTTAGGATGGAGGTCAGTAGTCAGGTTGGAGGATGGAGGTTAATGGTCAGGTTGGAGGATGGAGGTCAAGTTGGAGGATGGAGGTCGCTGGTCAGGTTGGAGGTTGCTGGTCAGGTTGGAGGATGGAGGTCTGTGGTGAGGATGGAGGTCTCTGGTCAGGTTGGAGGATGGAGGTCGGTGGTCAGGTTGGAGGATGGAGGTCGCTGGTCAGGTTGGAGGTCGGTGGTCAGGATGGAGGTCGCTGGTCAGGTTGGAGGATGGAGGTCGCTGGTCAGGATGGAGGTCGCTGGTCAGGATGGAGGTCGCTGGTCAGGATGGAGGTCGCTGGTCAGGTTGGAGGTCGCTGGTCAGGATGGAGGTCGGTGGTCAGGTTGGAGGTTGCTGGTCAGGTTGGAGGATGGAGATCGCTGGTCAGCTTGGAGGATAGAGGTCGCTGGTCAGGTTGGAGTTTGGAGATCGCTGGTCAGGTTGGAGGATGGAGGTTGCTGGTCAGGTTGGAGGATAGAGGACGGTGGTCAGGTTGGAGGTCGCTGGTCAGGATGGAGGTTGCTGGTCAGGTTGGAGGTCGCTGGTCAGGTTGGAGGATGGAGGTCGCTGGTCAGGTTGGAGGATGGAGGTTGCTGGTCAGGTTGGAGGATAGAGGACACTGGTCAGGATGGAGGTCGCTGGTCAGGTTGGAGGTCGCTGGTCAGGTTGGAGGATGGAGGTTGCTGGTCAGGTTGGAGGATAGAGGACGCTGGTCAGGTTGGAGGTCGCTGGTCAGGATGGAGGTCGCTGGTCAGCTTGGAGGTGTGTAGAGGTGTATGTCCGTCTCCCCCGGGGTGTCGGGTCCAGGAGGAGTTGGGGAGGGGAGGGACAGGGGCCGGATTTGCTGGGCTCAGACACCTCTCAGGGGCCACAGAGACAAGTGCAGTGACACATTCCATGTGCTGATTTGCATGTCCCCGCCCCTAATCTTTTAATGTCTGCAGTGCTGACACTGGCTGGGATTTCGGAGGTTGGATCGGGCTGGGCTGAGCTGCGATCACAGGAGCGGAGCTCTCTCTCTCTCTCTCACACACACCGGCTGCTCGGTGAGCCCGCACTGCCGCTGATCGCAGGGGAGCCGGGACCCGGGGGAGTCCTCCTTGAAGGGATCCAGTACCGGGGGGAGTCCTCCTTGAAGAGATCCGGCACCCCGTGTGTGGGGGGGTGTTCGCCTTGAAGGGAGATCAGCTCTTCGGGAATCCAGCGCTTGGGATCCGCAGCCCAGGGGGGATCAGCTGGCTGGTCGGCTCTGCGGGGATCCGGGATCTAGAGTTGGGATCGGTGTGGAATTGCTGCGATGTGATTGTTGGGAGCTGAGCTTGGAGATGCCCGTCTGTGCTGAGATCCCCCGGGGGGGACAGGATCCCGGGATCTGGATCTGGGGGCACACGGGATCCACCGACTAAAGTTTCTCTGGATTGCTCAGGATTTGTGTGAATGGTCGGAGAAGGAGATCTATATGTGGATTATGCTGAGATCGCGAAGAGGAGCCAGACCAGATCAGGTACTGGGATCGGGGACTGGAGGGGAGATCCGACTTCTGGGATGTAATCTTCTGCCTTGGTGGGATCTAAATTTTGGGGGATCAGATTTTTCTGGGGGGAACCTGATCACTTCTGAGTCCTGACCCATCATCCGACATGTATCCTCGGAGATCTGATGGTCCTGTCTGGTGTCTAAATCCCAGGCGATCCCTGATACTGTAGAAGAATATTTGGGGGGTGTATGTTCTATGGGGGGCATAGATCTCAGATATAGGTGATGCTGGGACTGGTGATGTGTAGTACAGAGGATCTATAGGGTGAGATATACTCTGGGTGATCCGTGTCAGTATAAGAGATCTACAGGGTGATATAAACTGTCGGTAATAAATCTCAGGGATGTATAGGATGAGATATATTGTAAATGATCAATGTCAGGGATCTATAGGGTGAGATATACTGTAAATGATCAACGTTAGGGATCTATAGGGTGAGATATATTGTAAATTATAAATGTCAGGGATCTATAGGGTGAGATATACTGTAAATGATAAATGTCAGGGATCTATAGGGTGAGATATATTGTACATAATCAATGTCAGGGATCTATAGGGTGAGATATACTGTAAATGATCAATGTCAGGGATCTATAGGGTGAGATATACTGTAAATGATCAACGTCAGCATAAGGGATCTATAGGGTGAGATATACTGTAGGGGATCCATGTTGGCATAAGTGATCTGTAGGGTGAGATACACTCTGGGTGATCCGTGTCAGTATACGAGATCTACAGGGTGATATAAACTGTCGGTAATTAATGTCTGGGATCTACAGGGTGAGATATACTGTAAGTGAACAATGTCCGTATAAGAGATCTATAGGGTGAGATATACCGGGTGGTCAATGTCCGTATAAGAGATCTATAGGGTGAGATATATTGTATCAGAGTCAGTATAGAAAAACAGTAGGATGATATATACTATCGGTGATCAATGTCGGTATAAGATTTCTACAGGGTGAGATATACATTAGGTGACCAGTGTCAACATATGTGATCTATAGGGTGAGATATATTGTAGGTGATCCATGTCAGTATAAGAGATCTATGGAATGGGATACTGTATTGATCAGAGTCAGTAAAAACTGTACGGTAAGATACACAACAGGTCATCAGAGTCAGTATAGGGGATCTATGGGGCGAGATATAATGTAGGTCATCAGTGTCAGTATAGGGGATCTATAGGGCGAGATATATTGTAGGTGATCAGAGTCAGTATAGGGGATCTATAGGGCGAGGTATATTGTAGGTGATCAGAGTCAGTATAGGGGATCTATAGGGCGAGATATATTGTAGGTGATCAGAGTCAGTATAGGGGATCTGTAGGGTAAGATGTACTGTAGGTTATCAGTGAAGGTATAGAGGATTGTAGAATGAGATTTACTGTAGACGATCAGCGTCAGTATTGAGGAGATGGTGAGATATACTGCAGGTTATCATTGCAAGTATAGGGATCTATAGGGTGAGATATACTGCAGGTTATCATTGCACGTACAGTATAGGGATCTATAGGGTGAGGTACAGTGTAGGTGATCAGAGGCAGTATAAGGGATCTATAGGGTGAGGTACAGTGTAGGTGATCAGAGGCAGTATAGGGATCTATAGGGTGAGATATACTGTAGGTGATCAAGGGCAGTATAAGGGATCTATAGGGTGAGGTATAGTGTAGGTGATCAAAGGCAGTATAAGGGATCTATAGGGTGAGTTACAGTGTAGGTGATCAGAGGCAGTATAGGGATCTATAGGGTGAGGTACAGTGTAGGCGATCGATGGCAGTATAAGGGATCTATAGGGTGAGGTACAGTGTAGGTGATCAGAGGCAGTATAAGGGATCTATAGGGTGAGGTACAGTGTAGGTGATCAAAGGCAGTATAAGGGATCTATAGGGTGAGGTACAGTGTAGGTGATCAGAGGCAGTATAAGGGATCTATAGGGTGAGGTATAGTGTAGGTGATCAGATGCAGTATAAGGGATCTATAGGGTGAGGTACAGTGTAGGTGATCAGAGGCAGTATAAGGGATCTATAGGGTGAGGTACAGTGTAGGTGATCAGATGCAGTATAAGGGATCTATAGGGTGAGGTACAGTGTAGGTGATCAAAGGCAGTATAAGGGATCTATAGGGTGAGGTACAGTGTAGGTGATCAGAGGCAGTATAAGGGATCTATAGGGTGAGATATACTGTAGGATATCATCGCAAGTACAGAATAGGGATCTATAGGGTGAGGTATAGTGTAGGTGATCAAAGGCAGTATAAGGGATCTATAGAGTGAGGTACAGTGTAGGCGATCAGGATGAATTTGGGCTACAGATAATTACACCAATTGGGGCAATCTAGTAGAGAAATGTCCTCCAAGCCCTGGGCAGATACTGGTTACAATGTATCGCTGGATCGTGTTCTTGATCGATACATTGTGTCGGGGGACCTGGGAGCTGTACTCCTCTGTCATCACCCCACCATGATCATCTATAGGTGAAAGTACATAGAATGTGTGTGTGACTATATAGGTGACATGAAGGATCTATCAGTATATACAGAGGGGACAGAGGTAGGGACTATAGGTGGTGATTTCACCCGCAGATAGAGCCATGGGGTCCTATACATGTATATCCATGTGAGTGATCAATAAAGAAGGATATTATAGAGGTGACACCTATAGGACTGTATAAGGGATCCCTCAGTCTGTCCCTCCAGCCCCGATGGGCACACAGACCGAACACTGAGTGCAGATTGTCCTTTATTTGGCACATTGGCTCTTGGTTAACCTTTGAGAGCCTGGGGGCTGTCCAGAGGACACAGACACCCCAACATCAGTCACTTGGGAGACTCTCTGTGCCCTATCTATCTATATGCAGGTCTGGGAACCCTATAGGGGGGGGGGGGTTTAGGAAGAATTTTGGGGGGATCTAATACCCTCTGGAATAATCAGCCTTATATCATGTTCACTTAACCCCTTCAATCCCTCTATCCCGATCACCGACACATCAGCAGACTTTCCAGTTCTGCTGACATTTATCATTTGTTTAATGGAGCTAATGACCGTGTCACCGGACCTGCTGGATCACATGTAACATGAATATGTACTCATTACATAATGGATAATGAACTGTGGCATTTAGTCATGAGGTCCACCCCATTATATGTCCCCTGAGCTGTGTACCCCAAGGCTTGGACACCCTCCATGTAGCTCTGGCTGCAGATATTACTGGATGGGGACCACCCTTGGCATATTGCACCCCAAGACTCCTGTGCTCTGTTCTCACTCCCCCCCCTTAGATATCTACACTGATCCATTGCAGAGAAGCTGCCACTCAACATACCCAGGACAGCAATGCCTTCCCAGCCCTGGTTACAATGTATCACTGGATGGTGTTTTATTTCATTGGTACATTGTGTCAGGGGACCTGGGATCTGTACTGCACTGTTATCACCCCCGGGTCTGCTCCCTCCCTGCACTGACAGCACACAGACCTGGCACTGTCACAACACAGAGACATACTGAGTGGGTGCTAGTTATCACAAATGCCAGGTATGTCTCCCTGTCATCTGCCAGTCACCCAGTGTCACTCCTCTCCAGAATCACATACCCTCTGTCCTGGGGGCTGTTTGGTGGGCACTCATTCTATCATCTATGATGTGTAATGTATATGTTTAGTGTCTGGGATCTAGGAGCTCTGCTGCTCACTCTAAATACCCCCAGATGGATGTATGATCTACTGTATGGTGACAAATAAGGGGTTCAGTGGGGGGAAGCTCCTACAGAATGCCCATGTTCAGTGTACCTACACAGTACATATACAAAGTATACATAAAACCCATGGACAGTACATATACTCATCATACAGCCTGCACTTACATAGATTACATGTATCCCGTGCACTGTGCCCATATACTGCACATATATACCCAGGGTAGAGTACTAATACACTCCGTGTATAGTCTCATACAGGGCATCAACACAATAAATATAACACCCTCACTACATATATCACATATGTGCTGTACAACCTATGCACCGTGCCCATACACTACATGCATCTCATGCCCAGTGCTCATATACCACATACAGTGTACCCCATGTGCAGTGACCAGACATCACATACAGCTCATTTGCACTGCTCAGATATCACATACACCCCATGTGCAATTCTCATATATGACATACACTCTATGCACAATACCCAGATATAAGCACATGTACCCCATGGGCAGTACCCATATACCACATACAACCATGTACAGTACCCATATACTACATATAACATGTACAGTACCCATATACTACATACAACCATGTACAGTACCCATATACTACATATAACCATGTACAGTACCCATATAGCACATACATCCATGTACAATGCTAATATACCAGATATAGCCATGTACAGTGCCCTAATACAACATACACCACATGTACTGTGCCCATATACCACAAACACCGTTGTACAGTATGTATATACCATAAACACCCATGTACTGTACCCATGCACTGCATACACCCATGTACTGTACTCATACACCCGTGGACAGTTCCAGTATACCACATGCACCCATGTACTGTGCCAATATACCACATATACCAAGTATAGTCATGTACAGTACCCATGTGCCACATACATCCCATGTACAGAGCCCAGATATCACATATACCCCATTTACTGTACCCATATACCACATACACCCATGTGCAGTGTCCATATACCATGTTCACCCATGTACAATGCTTATATACCACGTATAGCCCTGTACAGTACCCATATGCCACATACATCACATGTACAGAGCCCATATGTCACATACACCACATAAATCCCTATGTGCAGTAGCTGTATACCACATACACCCAATTTGCAGTGCTCATATACCACATACACCCCCTATGTGCAATGTCCATACCACATGCACCCCATGCACAGTACCTGTATATCACATGCACCCCATGCACAGTGCCTGTACAACCCATGCACAGTGCCTGTACACCGCAGACACCCCATGCACAGTACCTGTACAGAACATACACCCCATGCACAGTGCCTGTACAGAACATACACCCCATGCACAGTGCCTGTACAGAACATACACCCCATGCACAGTGCCTGTACACCACATACACCCCATGCACAGTGCCTGTACACCCCATACACCCCATGCACATTGCCTGTACACCCCATACACCCCATGCACAGTGCCTGTACACCACATACACCCCATGCACAGTGCCTGTACACCCCATACACCCCATGCACAGTGCCTGTACACCCCATGCACATTGCCTGTACACCCCATACACCCCATGCACAGTGCCTGTACACCACATACACCCTATGCACAGTGCCTGTACACCCTATGCACAGTGCCTGTACACCCCATGCACAGTGCCTGTACACCACATACACCCCATGCACAGTGCCTGTACACCACATACACCCCATGCACAGTGCCTGTACACCAAATACACCCCATGCACAGTGCCTGTACACCACATACACCCCATGCACAGTGCCTGTACACCACATACACCCCATGCACAGTGCCTGTACACCACATACACTCCATGCACAGTGCCTGTACACCACATACACTCCATGCACAGTGCCTGTACACCCCATACACCCCATGCACAGTGCCTGTACACCCCATACACCCCATGCACATTGCCTGTACACCACATACACCCCATGCACATTGCCTGTACACCCCATACACCCCATGCACAATGCCTGTACACCCCATACACCCCATGCACAGTGCTTGTACAACCCATATAGAGGACACCAACATCCCAAATTGCTGCCCCCTCTCAGTAGTCCCAGTTGCAGTTTGCTGTGTAAACTGCCATCGATCAGTGCGCCTGTACCGCCATCACCCTCAGATCTGACACCAGTTTAGCATTTCTATTTTGTTGCTGGGAGCCGCCTGCCCATAATCTGGAGGAGGCAGTAAGTCCCAATTTCAGCTAACAGGCTTATAATAGGAGAGCATATGGGCTATTATAGGCAGTGTCAGTATGTTTGTTGGCTGATGGCTGTGAAGGCGATTCTGCCATTATGTTTAAGTGGTACAAATTGAACAGATTAGGTTATTATGGGTTATGGAGCGCAGGGCATGGTGAGCCTGTGGATATACAGCAGCAGTATATTGCACAGAGCCCAGTGTCAGCTGGTACAGCTTAGTATGGGGCATCTGCTGCCCTCAGGGCTCTCCAGGGTCGATATGACACCAACCTTCCTGCAAAGAACTTTGAGGTCTGGGAGCATCCAATACAGCTTAGTATTGGCAGCTTTACCTCTGACCTATACCTCATTTGCAACAGATTTGATATTGGTTGTGTTGCAAATTGTACCTTTTGTCACAATGGAACTTGATTTTTTTTTTGCTATACATTTGCAAATCTTATGTCTGATTGAGCCCTAAGGCTGACCATACACTATACAATCTGATTGTAAAATCATTTTAACTCTTCCTTCAGCTATGAAGTTTAAGGGCCTGTCTTGTTTAACCCTGAAGGTCAGGCCCCTTCTCATTTTGGTGCAGTTATATGCACATGAAGCTGCACACCAAATCCATATCTGCACCATAGTCAGTGGCGCTGGCCACACCTCAGTCCTCAAAACTGTATTTTCACTTTATTTGATAGAAACACGTCTTCCATAGAGACAAATGGAACTGCATGCATACTGTAAAGTGCCCACTTACACACTAGCGTTTTAACGTGTGCGTCACAATGTGCTACAATGCATATGTCATCAAAGGCAGTGTTATAGATAGAGCCTGTACTCATCTGGGCGCTGCAACACGGTCCATTTTTGAAAATGGCTCAGGTCCAATTTTTTTTACGCGTTTTGAGGCCTATAGAAGTCAATGATAATGCATAAAAATTAATATATAATGTGTTTTCAGCCCATGGTAGCCTAAACCGTTTATTCACCAACATGAAAAATGCATGAAAGCGCATTAAAAACGCACATTAACGCATGCGCAAAAAAATGCATAAAAACTGGAACCGCAAAGGTGTGAAGCTAGAAGCGCTTGTCTTCCCCTGCGCACAATCCCACATAGAAGAAATGCGTGCCTTCTGAAAAACGAAAGTGCGAAGCAGCCCTCAGGGAGGCATCTGACACTGGCAGACAGGTGACGGCTGTCCCCCTGCAGCAGGTTGTCCCTGTTCTCCAGGGACTAGTAATACATAATCAATAATCCCCCTCGGAGGAGCTGAGCTCTGCACAACCCCATTCTGACAAACCGGAGACGTGCGCAAATCCTTGGCACAATAACTGCTTCTTGTAAAATGCTTGAGGTATGAAAGGTGCCCTGGGCTTGACGTCTCTGCAGAATTAGTCACTAAGGCGGCAAAATGCAATCAAGAAAAGCTTTAAAAGAGGTGTGAGTGGTTTACCGGGGCTTTACCGGGGATGGGGATTGTGAATGACATGGCAACACCGGCACCAATGGCCAAATGGCCCTCCAATAACAAGGTTCTGTACAGAGCGGGTTAAAGCAGGTTTTTAATGTATGTATGTATGTATGTGTGTATGTATATATGTGTGTATATATATATATATATATATATATATATAGTGTGTGTGTGTGTGTGTATATATATATAATGTGTGTGTGTGTGTATATATATATATATGTGTGTGTGTATATATATGTGTGTGTATGTATATATGTGTGTATATGTATATATGTATATATGTATATATATATATATATATATATATATATATATATATATATAGTGTGTGTATATATATATAATGTGTGTGTGTGTGTGTGTGTATATATATGTGTGTGTGTGTATATATATGTGTGTGTATGTATATATGTGTGTATATGTATGTGTATATATATATATATATATATATATATATATATATATATATATATATATATATATATATATATATATAGTGTGTGTGTGTGTGTATATATATAATGTGTGTGTGTGTGTATATGTATATATGTATATATGTGTGTGTGTGTATATATATATATGTGTGTGTGTGTGTGTGTATATATGTGTGTGTATATATATATATGTATATGTGTGTGTGTGTATCTATAAGATGTACAGAATGTATATGTGTGTGCATATCAATAGACTCTACGTACATGGTTACGTAGTTACATGGTTGGTAAGGTTGAATAAAGACACGGGTTCATCCAGTTCAATCTACACATAAGTTTGTATAATCTATAAAATATACTATAGGTGTATATCCTTTAGATTGTATGTGTGTATATCTATAGAATGGACATATGTGGTTACATAGTTGACAAGGTTGAATAAAGATGCAAGTCCATCCAGTTCAACTTACTCATTAGTGTACACATACAGTACATACTATAGATTGTACATGCATTTTGTGTATTTATAGAATGCATATTTATATATCTATAGAGTGTACGTGTGTGTGTGTATATGTCTATAGAATGTATGTGTGTGTACACAGGATGTATGTAGATCTATAGAATGTATAGAATGCTTATTTGTGTCTGTATATCTATAGATTGTATATGTATATATCTATAGTGTATGTGTGTCTGTATATCACATGAGTGTACAATCTATAGAATGTATGTAGATCTGTAGAATGTGTATTTGTGTCTGTATATCTATAAAATATATCTATATATCTATAGAGTTTACGTGTGTGTGTGTGTGTGTGTGTGTGTGTGTTTGTGTGTATGTATGTATAGAATGTCTGTGTGTATATAGAATGTATGTAGATCTATAGACTGTATAGAATGTATGTTTGTGTCTGTATATCTATAGAATGTATTGAATGTTTATTTGTGTATATCTATAGAATGTATATATCTATAGAGTTTACGTGTGTGTATGTCTCTATAGAATGTCTCTTTGTATATAGAATGTATGTACATCTATAGAATGTATACAATGCCGGTGTCTGTATATCACATGAGTGTGTACAATCTATAGAATGTATAAGTGTGTATATAGAATGTATGTACATCTATAGACTGTATAGAATGTTTGTGTCTGTATATCATATGAGTGTGTACAATATACAGAATGTATATGTGTGTACATAGAATGAAAGTATATCTTTATAATGTATAGAGTGCTTATTTGTGTCTGTATATCTATAGATTGTATATGTGTTTTATCTATAGATTTTACGTGTGTGTATCTAAAGAATGTATGTAGATATAGAATATTTATATTTGTTTGTATATCTATACAATGTATATCTATAGAGTTTACGTGTGTATGTATGTATCTATAGAATGTGTGTGTGTGTATAGAATGTATGTAGATCTATAGACTGTATAGAATGTATGTTTTGTGTCTGTATATCTATAGAATGTACATACATGTGTGTATCTATAGAATGTATAGAATGTTTATTTGTGTATATCTATAGAATGTATATGTGTGTGTATATAGAATGTATGTAGATCTATAGACTGTATAGAATGTATGTTTGTGTCTGTATATCTATAGAATGTATTGAATGTTTATTTGTGTATATCTATAGAGTTTACGTGTGTGTATGTCTCTATAGAATGTCTCTGTGTATATAGAATGTATGTACATCTATAGAATGTATACAATGCCTGTGTCTGTATATCACATGAGTGTGTACAATCTATAAAATGTGTATGTGTGTACATAGAATGTATGTAGATCTTTAAACTGTATAAAATGTATCTTTGTGTCTGTATATCTATGGAATGCACATACATGTGTGTATCTATAGAATGTATATATCTATAGAGTGTATATGTGTGTATCTATAGAATGTATGCCTGTGTATATCTATAAAATATTTGTGTATATGTTGAATATACATACATTTATAAAATGTATAGAAAGTTTGTGTCTGTATATCTATAGAATAGATGCACATGGCTACATAGTATCTAAGGTTGCATAAAGACACAGATTCAACCTACATGTGTGTGTATAGCTGTAGAATGTATGTACACGTGCATATCTATAGAATGTGCTATATGTGTATGTCTATATAGAATGAATGTGTGTATAGAAATTACTATATGTGTATATCATATAATTTATGTGTGCACGTATGTACAATGTACTATGTGTGTGCATCTATAGAATGTACATATATATGTGTGTGGTATGTAATATGACCGTCCTGCTATCCTCCTGCATCAGAGAATCTATAGGTTCCCAACTGTCACTTCTCAGCAGAGCCCCATATATAAAATATATTTCTTTCTAAGGCCACAGAGATGATTCTGGGGCAGGAGTGTGTGTCTCCATAGATGTTGGGTGTCAGCCCTCCTCTCCAGGCCCCCCATTTGTGTCTCTTCATTATAATCTGATCATGTAATGATATAAAATAAGGATCTAAGAGTCGGCCTTGTTTTTGGATGGTTGAGGGCCTGGCCTGTCCCTGGATCTAGGAGCCCAATGGAAGATATTTGCTGGAAAAAATCCTCCTGACTGAGCAGCCTGTACTCGTCTGATTCATATTCAGTGCATTACTGACCTCTATCTGTGACAACTGTGCAGCCTTTGTGTGGAATCCACATACTCTGCAGACACCCCACACTCCTCTCCATCACTCTGTGTCCTACTGCCCTCCTCTCTGCAAGTCTCATCTCTTTTCTGTCTCTCACTATCCACCTCTCTGTCTCTCATTCTTTCTCTTGTTCCATCCATCTTTCCCTACCCCCACTCCCCATACCCCCTGATCTGCCTTTATTTGCTTTCTTTTTTCACTCTCTCTTTTCCTGTCCCTCAACTTTCTTTTCTATTCTTTTTTTTTTTGCTTTTGCTTCATTCTTTTTCTCTCTCTTTTTTTCTTTTCTCTTTCCTTTTTTCCTTTTCTTTTTCCTTTTCCCTTTCTTTATCTTTCCTTGTTTTTTCTTTTCTTTTTTCTTTCTTTTCTGTTTTTGCAATCTCTCTCTCTCTCTTTCTTTCTTTCTTTCTCTCTTTCTTTCTCTCTCTCTCTCTTTCTCTCTCCTTTTCCTCTCTGTCTTTTTTTGTTCTGTCTCTCCTACTCTCCATATCTTTGTCCTTTCTTTTTTTATATTTCTTTTTTTTTTCTTTCTTTCCTTCTTTCTTTTTTTTTCTTTCTTTCCTTCTTTCTTTTTTTCTTATTTACCTTGCTCCCTTTCTCTTTCTTCTTGCTCCTTTTTATTTTTTATTTTTATTTTTCTCTCTCCTTTTTTCTCTCATTCTCTCATTGGTAAAACAGTTTGCATGGGGAGGGGATAATATAAAGGGGGATAGGAGAAGAGTCCATGTAAAGGATTTTTAAGCTTTCTTTCTTTCTTTCTTTCTTTCTTTATTTATTTCTTTCTCTCTTTCTCTCTTTCTCTCTTTCTCTCTTTTTCTCTCTTTCTCTCTCTCTTTCTCTCTTTTCTCTCTCTCTTTTCTTTCTTTCTTTCTTTCTTTCTCTCTCTTTCTCTCTTTTTTTTCTTTCTTTCTTTCTTTCTTTCTTTCTTTCTTTCTTTCTTTCTTTCTTTCTTTCTTTCTTTCTTTCTCTCTTTCTTTCTTTCTTTCTTTCTTTCTCTCTTTCTCTCTTTCTCTCTTTCTCTCTTTTCTCTCTTTTCTCTCTTTCTTTCTCTCTTTTCTTTCTTTCTTTCTTTCTCCCTTTTCTCTCTTTCTCTCTCTCTTTTCTTTCTTTCTTTCTTTCTTTCTTTTCTCTTTTTTCTCTCTTTCTTTTCTCTCTTTCTTTCTCTCTTTTCTCTCTTTCTCTCTCTCTTTTCTTTCTTTCTTTCTCTCTTTCTCTCTTTCTTTCTCTCTTTCTTTCTCTCTTTCTTTCTCTCTTTTCTCTCTCTCTTTTTTTTCTTTCTTTCTTTCTTTCTTTCTTTCTTTCTTTCTCTCTTTCTCTCTTTCTCTCTTTCTCTCCTTTCTCTCCTTTCTCTCCTTTCTCTCTTTTCTCTCTTTTCTCTCTTTTCTCTCTTTTCTCTCCTTTCTCACCTTTCTCTCTTTTCTCTCCTTTCTCTCTTTTCTCTCTTTTCTCTCTTTTCTCTCTTTTCTCTCTTTTCTCTCCTTTCTCTCTTTTCTCTCCTTTCTCTCCTTTCTCTCTTTTCTTTCTTTCTTTCTTTCTTTCTTTCTTTCTTTCTTCCTTTCTCTCTTTTCTCTCTTTCTCTCTTTTCTCTCTTTCTTTCTCTCTTTTCTCTCTCTCTCTTTTCTCTCTTTCTTTCTTTCTCTTTTTTTCTCTTTCTCTCTTTTCTTTCTCTCTTTTCTCTCTTTCTTTTCTCTCTTTCTTTCTCTCTTTTCTCTCTTTCTCTCTCTCTTTTCTCTCTCTCTCTCTCTCTTTTCTTTCTTTCTTTCTCTCTTTTTCTCTTTCTCTCTTTTTTCTCTTTCTCTCTTTTTTCTCTTTTTTCTCTTTCTCTCTTTCTCTCTTTTCCCTCTCTTTTTTCTCTCTCTTTCTTTCTTTCTCTCTTTCTTTCTCTTTCTCTCTTTCTTTCTCTCTCTCTTTCTTTCTCTCTCTCTTTCTTTCTCTCTTTCTCAAATTCAGTTTTTTTAATTGACAGAACCATATACATTTTAGCTTTTCCAAAGCAATGCAGAAGGTGTGGGGGTGGTGATAGTAAATTGTAATATAAAGGAGGATAGGATATGAGTTCAGATATATTACCAGGGTAAAGGATCATATAAAGGAGAATAGATGTGGGGGGGGGGGTGAGTCCATGTAGGGGATTTATAATTTCCAGTTTCCCCTTTTGGTCTGTGACATACAGAGTGTGCTGCCATTTCCACCATCATCTCCTCTTCTGCCAAGAGAATCTGGAGTTTCCTCCTCTCTTCTATAGAAGTGAAGTCTCCCTCTCTCTGTAATTTGGGGTATTTGAATGTGAGCACTACACAATTTTAGTAGCGCCATAAAAATACGTGCACAAGATCACCTCCTAAAATGTCACCTTTCCATTCTGCCATTGAACAACCAAGCCCCATATAGGCAGCAATGAAAGTGGTTGCATTGTGATGAACACATATTTTCATCTTTTATTATTATTATTATTATTATTATTATTATTATTATCATTATACAGGATTTATATGGCGCCAACAGTTTGCTCAGCGCTTTACAATATAACGGGAGACAATACAACAACAATACAGTTCAGTACAAGAGGGATTTGAGGGCCTGATCCTGGGAGCTTACAATCTTTTAACCATTTTATCAAACATTACAAATGCTGATACATTTTAGGTCGCCACCATTTCTGGAAACAAAAATCTCTGCCAGTCATTATTAATTATGTTAGCTACAAGTTCCATTTCTACCGGCCCAGTGACAACCTTTAGGATCATCACACACATTACTATCTGATTGCACAACCTTCTTAAGATCTACCAACATATATATCTAGTGGTCTTTTTAAAGAACCTGTTTAGTATATGGGGGCTGTGAAAGCATTTCCAATTATCTAAAATGTATTTTAAAAAGTTACTTTGAAGGCCTCAGTTTACCAGGGCAAAGAGCAGTGTGCATGGCTTGCCACAGGCAGGCAGAAGTGTGCCTGCCTGTGGAACCCCCGTAGTCTACAGGCTTGGCTGTTTTTTTATCACAGGCCCAAACACCTTTCCCTTTTTAATGCAAGAAAAGGAGGAACAGATAACTTGTCACACAGAGATTTCCCCAAAAAGCTGGAAAACTGTTGACCGTACTGTTTAATTATGATTTTTGGAAGTGCTCTCTATCGCCCCCTAGATAGCGCGGACTCCTACATTTATATCTCATGGTCTGAACTGAAGATAGATGGAAATATGGCTGTACAAAGTATTGCTGCCATCCTTTTAGGCTAGGTTCATACTGCTGCGACTTTAATCCGACATTCAGCGTGACTTGGATATGATTTGCATATTCTATAGGGCCAAAACTGCGCCGGAATCAGACCACAGTAATACAGGAACCTTTTCCAAAATCGTACCACGCTGACTTGTACAGGTGTGAACAGGGGTGGACTGACAACTCATGGGCCCCCCGGGCAATAGGGGATCATGGGGCCCCTGTGTCCTATCCCACACTCAAACCAAACCCAAAAAAGCCTATGAAAGGTACCAGCGGCATCTCATGGGGCCCTCTACTGACCCCGGGCCCTCAGGCAGTGCCCGAGTTCCCAAATGGTCAGTCCACCCCTGGATGTGAACCATTGAAAACATAGGGGGAGATTTACCAAAACTGGTGCGCCCAAAATCTGGTGCAGCTGTCCATGGTAGCCAATGAGCTTCTCACAGATTTTGCGCCATGTCATTTTAGTAAATAACCCCCAATTTCCATTGCCATGCGATTCTGTGTGACTCAAGTCACATCTGAAATTGCAGTAGTGTGAATGAAGCCTTAGTCTCCATTCACACATCGTGATTTGTAATTGTAGGCAGAATCGCCTGGCGATCGCTGCTCAAGGCACATCATGCATTTGGGTGCCATTACTGACACCCCAAACATGATGTGATTCTGCCACAATTGTGGCATAACAGCATGGTGCAAAAATTGTGGGCAAATTGCGCTTTTCAAATTTGCATGGAGCTTCTTTTCAGGCGACAAAGGCACGTAGGGCAGCCCATTCAGGTGAATGGGCTGACCCCACGCAACACGCCAAATGGCGTGCAAATCGCTCCACAAAATCGCATAGCAGGAACGCTTGTTCCCACTATGTAATGATGTGAATGGGGTTGAAAGAAACCCAAGTAATATTTTTTGGGGAAAAAAAGTGACCATCGTAGGGATCACACCAATATTTTTGAAAATGCAATGGATTAGAAAACTATTTTTCTTTTGTTCTGCACTTTTTTATGTATTTATATTGTTATGGCTGCATTAATGTCCCAGGGGAGATGATTTTTCTTTTTCTTTTTTTTTTTTTTCCATTTGTGCTGTTTCTACAAATGAGATAGAAAAGGAAACATTTATTTTCTTTCTTTCTTCTTCTTTTTTTTTTTTTTGCATGTGCGTTGTTACGTTTTGCAAATGTAATAGAAAAATAAACTTTGTATTTACTTTTTGCATGTGTGTTATAAATATGCTAGATAAGGAAACATTATATTTCATTTTTATTTCATTTTATTTCATTTTATTTCTGTTCCAACAGACAATCAGCTACTAAGAGATCAGTATTGTAAACAGGTATAGATGAATCAGAGTGACTTGCGAGCCACAGGTGTGATAATTACTAGAGGATCGCAAACATGAAACACATAACTACAACTGTGTTGGAAATATCTACAAATATATGTTGCGCTCCTAAATACTTCTCAATAAATAATAATTAAATTATTACCATTAAATGAATTCAAATTATGATACAAATAACTAATAAAAGTGTATAAATACCAAAAAATATTTAAATATTTTTTGGTATTTATACACTTTTATTAGTTATTTGTATCATAATTTGAATTAATTTAATGGTAATAATTTAATTATTATTTATTGAGAAGTATTTAGGAGCGCAACATATATTTGTAAAGAGATCAGTATTGTTCCATCGTCTGTTTTTTTTTTTTTGTTTTTTGTTTTTTACACAGCCAGGTGAAATCTGCAGCAGAAAATGCCATTTTCACTATAACCAGGCCAGGCAGTCACATTATCACAGAAGCACTCGCAGAATGTGATTATTAAAAAGCTCTTAAAATGTGGAATGTATTTAACTTCATTTACATAGAAATGAGTGTATTTGAGACCTATTTGATGTAAGTACAAGTTATTTTGAACTAGAGGGGATGGCTTTTTATTTTTATTTTTTTTTTAAAAATTTTTTTCTATTTTTTTTTAAGAGGCAATGCAAAAATTGGAATCAAAGGTCACGTCGCTTATCTGAAATGTAGCTGTGGAGAAGAAAAGAGCAAATGTTATTAATAGTGTGCTTATTCTTATGCGCGGGATGCAAATGAGAGAGAAATGCGTCCGCCGAATGCAAAGCTGCAGCTGAAGCGAAGGGGGGGGGGCGGCGGAGGCGCCTCTCCCCGAGCAGCCCTTCGCTCCTGGGCTCCGTAGAGTGCTTTAATTGCTTTGCTCCTGTTGCCGACTGTACTTGCTATTAAGTTGAGATTAACCAGATTGTGGAGTATTAACTGCTTTTCTGAGTGGAGGGGGAGTTTTAATCACTGCGCCTCTCCTGTTATACAATTTTATAGTACTTTTTTCTTTAATTTTTTACTTTTTTTTCTTTTTGAGCAAAGTTATTGACTTTCCTCTCGGCGCCGCGGTGGTGGTATTTGACTTTTTTCTTTAAAGGGCAACTCCACTGCGCATCCAATGTAATACATATTGTTTCATAGTTTTTTTGTTTTATTTTTGTAGTTCTTGAATTTTTTTTTTTTTTAAATGAAAAGCTACTGAACTTTCTTTTTACCCTGGTGTTCAGGAAGGGGGTTTAAGTATAATTAAACGTTTACTTTAATTTATAAATATAGGGCCCCCATTAAAGAAAACATCTGTGTTT